>NW_024385763.1:0-25000 GCF_016835505.1 Polypterus senegalus
AGTGACAAGCAGAGGACGCTTCTCTCACAGTAAGAGGTCTCTCAAGACCCCAGAGGTCATAATATCTACTGTATGTAACAGAAGCCCTGCTCCAGGGTTTGAGGATTTCTGGATGTGTTGTGGCTTCACGAGCATACTGAGGAGGAAAAACCAAACCGGCCCACTCCAGTAACACCTCTGCAGTGGGGCTAACATGAGGGAATCTCTGGTGCCACTAGGGGGAGTCCTACCAATATGACATCAGAGATCGATGTCAGCCGGGACCTTGGGTACCCAGAAGGTGGTTGGGGCACAGATGTGACAACAGCAATAGGTGCTTTGTGCTTTATACAAATGCTCCTTAGAAATGAATGAAGATTGATTGATTGATTGATTGATTGCACCCCTTTTATATTGGCAGGTCCACTATGACTTCGGATTACGAAACATTCTTTCCGTGTTGAGAACTCTTGGCGCAGTGAAGCGAGGAAACCCCACAGAGCCAGAGAAGACGGTGGTCATGCGAGTCCTCCGAGATATGAACCTCTCCAAGCTGGTAACGTACTGACGTTAAATTAAAAACTAAAGCTTGTACTGTATGTTTAGATTTATCAGTCCCTTTCTGTTATGGATGTGTGTAAATTTTTCCTGACTGCCACAGTGACAGTTGATACTTTTCGTTCCTGACGTCACTGTGAAATTGGACTGTTATTTTAATGTAGAGATGAACGTTGAGGTAATGTGGACAGACATTACCTCAGATAGCTGAAAACTTGGATAATACAAATGACTGCTGTGGTGGCAACACTGTGCACAAAAGGTGGGAGTTGACCGCGATCTGCTGACGTCACTAGGGAAGCGCACCTCTCCCAGTGGTCTGAGATGGGCTCTGCGTGGCCGATAGATGGGGGTCTCCATTTAGCTCAGGTGATATGAGCCACAAAATGAGGGTTCGCAGTTCACCACAACACAAATCTTTGAACTGAGATGCTTCATGATGTCAGTTGGTGACATGGGTGGGTTGGCACTTTGGATGGGTGGATTGTAGTGGTGTTACTGCGCAGAGAAAGTAAAAAGTGACACAAAGAGAGATCTGGTCACATGACTGGGGATTGGCGCAACGCTCCCAGTGCTCAGAGGTGGGGTCTGCACGGCTGACAGATGGGGTCTCCGTTTAACTCACGCCAATTAGCACTCGCCTCTGAGCCCAGAAATGCGGATTTGTAGTTCCCACGGTGCTTTGAAATACACTCACCGGCCACTTTATTAGGTACACCTTGCTAGTAGTCGGTTGGACCCCCTTTTTGCCATCAGAGCAGCCTTAGTTCTTCATGGCTTCAATTCAACAAGGTACTGGAAATGCTCTTCAGGGATTTTGGTTCATATTGACTTGATAGCACTTGAGGGGCAGGGGGCTGCTATCTGCTGAGCGGTTTGGGGAGTACCAGGGCGAGGAATTGCAACAGGGGTTGGAAGTGCAAGAAGCCCCACTGGCAATGGGGACCCGAGCCACGCTATGGTTGACTGCGCCTGTCCCCTCCGGCTGCAGAAATCCCGTCTCGATTGAGTAGGGGGGGGCGTCACTTCTTAGGATCCTGGCACTGAGGGTTCTCATGGAGCGCTAATGTGAATATCGGCAGAGTTTCTTTGCAGCCTTTGTCAATTTTCCATGTTGATAATGCTGTGGCCCTGTGGGACGTCCTAAAGGTTCGCGGGATCCCCTCGAGGTTGTTGGATATCATGGCCGGCCTGTTCACTGGTACTGTGAGTGCTGTGCAGAGTGGAGACAGACCCTCTGTGTTTTTCCCAGTTGATTCTGGGGTCTATCAGCGGTGCGTTCTGCTCCTACTTCGTTCAATGCTTGTTATGGACTGGGTGTTGGGTGAGGTCGTGGGGTCCAGAGGCATCTGTTGGTGAAGAAAGATTCACGGATCTTGGCTTTGCTGATGATGCTGTGATCTTCACGTAGTCAATGGAGGCTCTGATCAGAGTTCTCGAGAGACTGAGTGAGAAGTCTGAGGGCCTGGGCTTGCGAGGGTCCTGATAAAGACCAAAGATCAGGGCCTTTAATGGCCTCTTGGGCACAAACATCAGCAGTGTGTCTGTCTGCGGAGAGAGTGTCGACCTCATCGAGGGGTTTACTGACCTCGGCAGTGACATTCATGACTCTGGTGACTCTTCCTATGAAGTCAGTAGACGGATTGGGAGAGCACTGGTGGGCCATGAGGTCGCTGGAAAGGGGTGTGTGGCGCTCCTGATATCTATGCAAAAGGATGAAGGTCCAAGTCTTTAGAATCCTGGTGCTTCCTGTTTGTGAGACATGGACGCTATCCAGTGACCTGAGATGAAGACTGGACTCCTTCATGTGTGTGTTTAGAGAATCCTTAGGTATCGCTGATTTAACTTTGTGTTGCTAATGGAGTCCCGAATGAGGCACATGACCTGCATTGTGAAGGAGCGTCAGTTACGGCACTACGGCCATGTGGTGCGTTTCCCCGAGGGTGATCCGACTCACAGGATCCTCGTTGTTGGGGACCCGAATGGCTGGACGAGGCCAAGGGGTCGCCCACGTAACACCTGGCTGCGGCAGATTGAGGGTCACTTCCGGAGGGTGGGACCGGACCACATGTCTGTCTGGGGGGTTGCCAACCACGATCCTGAGCTGTTTCATTGTGTGGTGGATGCAGCAACGCGCTGTACCAGTTCATACTCACCAACTTGACTTGACTTGACTTGATCCTACTCCCATCTAGCATGGGGCACAAGGCAGGAACAAACCCTGGGCAGGGTGCCAGTCCATCACAGGGCAACCACACGCACACACACACATACATACACTAAGCCAGTCTAGGGTCCACCTAATCTGTATGTCTTTAGACTGTAGGAGGAAACCCACTTTGGGACATTGGGAGAACATGCTAACTTCATCCAGCCAGGACACAAACCCTGATACTCCTTACTTATCTTAACAATTGATTTTTGGACGCTTACAATACTTTCCCAACAAGAAAGTAAATCTAACTCTAAAACATCGAGATTCATCAAAACCAAATTTTTGGACGATTACAATTTGTTCCCTATACTTTGTATACGAGAAAGTCCGTGATTTCTAAAACGTTGAGATTCATCAAAAGCTCAACTTCATATTTTGGATGATTATAACACTTTCCCAACAAGAAAGTAAAATCAGACTCAGGGAGGTCTAAAACGTTGAGATTCATCAAAATCAAATTTTTGGATGATTACGATACATTCCCTATACTTCATATTCAAGAAAGTCAGGGAGATCTAAAACGTCGAGATTTGGATGAATCTCGAGGTCGAATTTTTGGATGATTACAATACCTTCCCTATACTTCGTATACGAGAAAGTAAAAATGTCTAAAAGTGCAGTGCAAAGGTTCTTCCAAAAATACATAAATAATGGATACATAATCCAATAAAACCATGGAAGTTCGTTCCTTACGATAAAACCAGAATAAGACCATGTAGTCATTTCATGCAGGTCCCCTTGTTATCCTTCCTGAACACAGCACATCTTCCTGTTTCTGTCACCCTGACTCACCCTACTCTCGTTTTGCAGCATCCACAGTCACAACCTTCTGCATTAATTTGCGTCTGCCATGACGCCCCGCGCCGACCATCCCTCTGTCTTCCACATGCCCATCGTATGGAAGAGCACCACCACCATCGTACCCACTTGGACCCTAAAGTCAGTGGGGATGATCCACCCAAGGAGTGCCGCTCTTCTCTCTCATGCTGGTACTGCTCTCATGGTTCTCTCACTCTGTTCCCATCCTGTGTCTCTCTCCCCATCCGAGTCATGCAGGCTCCTCTTATATTGGCTCGGTTGGGCGCCGTTGAGACCCTCCGCCCAGTCTGACGTGTGAATGTGGCACCTGACTGATCCGCTCGCATCCTCACAGACCAGGTCTGCAATGAGCCCCAGAGCAGTGCCTTCATGTGCCCAATCTGAGCCCGCACCTTATTAAAGTAAAATCTCTTCTACGCCACGGACCACTTTTTTGTCTCGACACATGGGTGGTACGTGGGAGGACATGGCAAACAGATGGAGAAAATCTGCCATTCAGTTGGTCTCGGTGTGTTAAACTGCTGCCCCCTGCAGGGCACTTTCAGCATTGCAACTACAGTAGCCATGGCTGACTTCAAACACACAGCCTTGTGAATCTAAAATTCCTGTGTTGTTTGATTTCAGTGGGCTAGCAAGGGGACCACCTGAGATGCACGGTCCCATTTTCATTCAATCTTTCTCTTGTTTCTAGGTGGATGAGGACGAGCCCTTGTTCATGAGCCTTATTAACGACCTCTTCCCTGGGATAACCCTGGACAAAGCCGGGTATCCGGAACTGGAGGCCGCCATACAGAAGCAAACAGAAGAGGCAGGCCTCATTCACCACCCACCCTGGATCCTCAAGCTCATTCAGTTGTACGAGACGCAGCGAGTCCGACACGGTGAGTGGCGCCGGGACCCGCGATCGGCAAATCGACGTGCATTTACATTGCGCGTGATGGACGGCGGGTGCTTTTCATTAACAAGCCTGGCAGGAGCAATTTGTACTTAAGAGGAGTTAATGCTGCACCACATCTCATCTGGGGAGGTGATGAATCGCTTATTGTTCACAGCAAAGCCACTTTATTGTTAGTTTAAAATTCATATTCTGTCTTGAATGAGTTTGTCACCGCCAACCCACCAGTTCAGCCCCTGTAGTTTTCATTTTAGATTTGAAAATGGCAGGCAGCACTAGACTTTAAACCACAAGGTGGCCAAAATAATATTCTGTGTGACCCTGAGGAAATCACTTATCCCGACTGGGGTCAAGTTTTAAAAAAGTATCCTGATCCTGTACAATGCCTGTAAGGAACCCCTTTGGATGTTTGCACATTTTATTTTTATACTAGCTGGGGTTCAGATCAAAAATAATCACCATGGACCTCAGCGTTAATGCTTGCAGTGCACCAACTGTTGGAATGTATTTTGCATCCATCCATTAGATTAGATTAGATTAGATTAGATTCAACTTTATTGTCATTACACATGTATAAATACAGGGCAACGAGATTCAGTTTAGCATCTAATCAGAAGTGCAAAGAGCAGAAGTGCAATAAATATAGTATGTGCATATTATGTACAGTTAAATACGATATGTACAGTTAAACGCGATATGTACAGTTAAGAGCACAGTGAAGATGGGAATAGATATATAGATATATATAGATAGATGTACAGATGTTCTAAATGCGGATGTGGAGGTTCAACGGGGGACTGAGTTCAGAAGTGTGACCGCTGTGGGGAAGAAGCTGTTCCTAAACCTGCTGGTTTTAGTCGGAAGGCTCCTGTAGCGCCGGAGCTGGAAGAGTTTGTTGGCTGGATGAGAGGAGTCCTTAAGAATGCAACGAACTCGGCGTAAACATCTCTTCTTGTGAACGTCCTCAATGACCGGAAGTGGAGTCCCTATGATGCGTTGTGCGGTTTTCACCACCCGCTGCAGTGCCTTGCAGTCAGCAACAGAGCAATTCCCATACCAGGCTGTGATACAGTTGGTCAGGATGCTCTCTATCGCACAGTGGTAGAAGTTGCCCAGTATGACAGCAATTATCCAACCAGCTATAACCTAACTACAGGGTCAAGGGGGTCTGCTGGAGCCAATCCCAGCCAACACAAGGCAGGAAACAAACTCTGGGCAGAGCGCCAGCCCACCGCAGGGCACACACACACACACACACACACACAATAGGGACAATTTAGGATCGCCAATGCACCTAACCTGCATGTATTTAGACTGTGGGAGTAAACCCACGCAGACACGGGGAGAACATGCAAACTCCACACAGGGAGGACCCAGGAAGTGAACCCGGGTCTCCTAACTGCGAGGCAGCAGCTCTACCCACTGCGCCACTGTGCCGCCCTCGCAGTAAACAAATGCATTGTATTTGTCATTCCAACAGAGGGTGCATCGCAAACATTTTTAGTAATAAAAAGCACTTCTTCAAATGTTGGTGGCGCGTCATATGTTGGAATGCCAAATGCAATGCATAGATCTCTGTCATATTCAATTTGGTATAAGAAATTTAACAAAAGAGAGGAGACCATTCAGTCCATCAAGCTTATAGCTAAGCTGTCCCACCATCCCATCCACATCCCTCTTAAAGGTTGTCAGGGTTTCTGTTTCAACTCCATGTCTCAATAGTTTGTTCCAGAGTCCCACAACTCTTTGCATAAAGAAGAGCTTCCTCACTTCATTCCTAAATGCACTTCCCCTTAATTTCCACTCGGTGTCCTCGAATATTTCATTCAACCTTAAGCCCGCATGGGATTCATAAAAGCAGTGTTAATGTTTGTGCTGCACCATCTGTTGGAAAGTCAAATGAAATGCATTTTATTTCTACAAATTATTGTGATGCGCCATCTGTTGAAATGATAGTGACATGACAACTGGATAGACGCATAGATATACAGACACTAAGGTGGGCATGATTGAGTCACATGGGGATTTCATTTGGTGTATTTGACACAGATCGACAGAGAAAGTCGTTTTAATGACAACCTTCAAAGAGGTCTAAATTACTGCCAAATATGTGATTGATGATTAAGTGTTTTATAAGTATTCACCCCCTAAACCATCACTGGCATGGCCAATTGGTTTTAGAAGTCACAGAATTAATTCAATGGTGGCCACATGTCTGGGGTCTCACTTGATGCTATCTGCCTGTGTCAAGTCAGTATGGCGGCCTAACCTACACAATAAAGACATGAAGAACAGTCCAAGGAACTTCACGAAAAGCACAAGGCAGTGGACGGAGACAAGAAAATGTCCAAGTCACTGATTATCGAACAATCACGAAGAAACAGAAAGAGTGTGACCGATCTGGAAATGTGCTGGAGGAGCACAAAACCTAAATAAGATGAGTGAGGGAGGCCACCACGAGGCCTCTGAGAGCTCACAAAGGAGTTACAAGCTGCAGTGGGTGACACTGGAGGAACTGTGCAGGCAGGATTTCATCCTCCTGCACAGGAATAACTGTGACGGATAATGGATGGATGTGTAAGTGTAGCTTGAGATGAACAGCATTGGTATTCCTTCCAGGAGTAGACCCTGACTGTGGTGTCTGATCCTCTCAGGACAGACTGCTGCATCTCGAATTGGATCATAATGTCTCTAAAGTGTCATGTGTCACAGAGATCAGACAGACACAGTGAAGAGAAAGACATCTTTGACTAGAAGTGACTGTCAACTAGTTATACTGAGGAAGAAAGAGTCATTTTCAACACAAACTTTATGACTCTTCATAATAAAGGCTGAAATGATTGTATCCATGGTGACCGCTTTGGTCACAGTTTAGACAAATGCCACATCTCTGCCCTTGTACTCCTGCATCTCATAACTGGAATGGAGATTATAATGATTTTATAATTAAAGGTAGTGTCTGAGCAGCACGCTTGTCTGTTCTTGTAGAAGTTTTGGAGGTGTGAATTTTAATTTGATTCATTTCTACTGATCATACAAGATTGAAAAAGAAAAAGTAGATCCTGACCAAAATCACAATTTTATTATGTACAACGCACAGCTTGCTTAGTCCAGTTCAAGGTCATTAAGGCGTAGAGCATAGAGATAAGATTAAATGACATCCGATCTTTATTGTCACATACACTGCGGAAGTGTACTGAAGATCTTGTACCCCAGTTAGATTGAACTTTATATGTTCCCAGGAGGGAATCTGGCTTTTTACAGAAGCTTTTCAAATAAAAAAATAAACAGATAGATAGATAGATAGATATGAAAGTCACTATATAATAGATATGATAAGTAATGTACAATAGACATATACAATAGATATTAATTACTATATGATAGATATGAAAGGCACTATATGATAGATAGATAGATAGATATGAAAGGCGCTATATAATAGATAGATAGATATGAAAGGCTGTATATAATAGACAGATACAAAAGGCACGACATGATAGATATGACAAGTAATACACAATAGACATTTACAGTAGATATTAATTACTATATGATAGATAGATATGAAAAGCACTATATAATAGATAGATAGATATGAAAGGCGCTATATAATAGATAGATAGATATGAAAGGCTGTATATAATAGACAGATACAAAAGGCACTACATGATAGATATGACAAGTAATACACAATAGACATATACAGTAGATATTAGTTACTATATAAAAGATATGAAAGGCACTTTATGATAGACAGATTGATAGATTGATAGATAGATATGAAAGGTGCTATATAATAGATAGATATTAGAGGCACTACATGATAGATATGACAGGCAATATACAATAGACATATACAGCAGATATTAAATTCACTATATGATTGATAGATAGACATTATATAATAAAGTGATAGATAGTGTATGAAAGGCACTAAATGATAGATTTGACTGGCAATATATACTAGATATATACAGTAGATATTAAAGACATGATAGATAGATAGATAGATAGATAGACATGAAAGGCACTATATAATAGACAGATAAATAGATAGGTAGGGAGATAGAGAGAGAGATATAAAAAGCACTCTATATTAGATAGTTAGATAGATAGATAGATAGATAGATAGATAGTGCAAGTACCATGAAGGACAGATGGCCATACCAGTTGGATGGGAAAGCAACTTCTTGGCCGGCTAGAAGCATATAAAGGATGGACCAGTGGAAGCCAGAGGCCAGGAGTAGTTCCAGTGCCAATACAACAGGTGGCATTGCTGCCATTGTCATATTCAGTTCTACCTGATCTGTCATCTTTGGTTGAGAAATTCTGATAACTACATCAGAATAAAAAGAGAGATCATAAAGGTTTGTAAAGTGATTCTTGTATATTGTGATGTTAAATGATTTGAAACAAAGGACCTATCAAGTCTTCTTCAGTATTTTTCTTGGATCTTCTGCCAATCTCAGTGTCAGTGCCAGGTGTGTTGGATTTTAAAGGTTTAGGTTTTGGTCACAATTTATTTTTTCAGGACCCAGCCAACAGGTGTCCAGGAAATCCTGCCAACTATGCCAATGTGACCACAAGAGAGTATTGCCAGTGAGCCCCCAACCTCAGATCCAGTAACACCCATCAGAGTCTGTAGTTCAAAGAAAGGATTTTATTTACACAAATAGCTCACCAAGTGTGCACAAACACTCCGGCTCCTCCTGTTGAGTGTTGCCCATCGCCTCATGTTGGGGAGTCAGAGGCGAGAGGCAGGAGGTGACACTCAAAAACATTAAACACAGACACAAAACAAGCTTTTGATCTCCATCCAAGGAAGGAACACTGTTTGAGATAAGATATGAATAGGGTGAACTTCCATGTCTGACTAACATGCAACATTTCTCCAGTACCAGGATAATGAGAATAAATTAAAATGCAAAACTGTTTTATTTAATAGAAAACACAAATCAGTTTACCTGAAGTTGTCCTTACTTCTGTTTCTATGCCATTTTTAAAAGCTTTTCAGAATATCTATAACAGAAAAACAGAAAAATGTATCGGAATCAACAATAGATTCTAGGAAAGGGTCTCAAATTTTAACATTTAGACTTTGGAGCCTATCCATCCATCCATTTGCTAACCCGCTGAATCCGAGTGGGTTGTGGATGGAGCCTAATTGTGGATGGAGCCTAATCATCCACAATTATCTATAAGTAGACTGGGTATCCATTAGGTGGCGCTGTGAAACAAATACTGCAGAGGACACTGCAAACGAAGATGCAACGAGCTTTCCATCAATCCACTGCTGAAGCCACTTAATCCACTGCTTGTTTGGTGGAGTCACAGCTTATTTTTTTCAGGAATAATAATAATAATGCACTGTTTACTCATTTATATGTCTAACTTTTTGATTCATTTTATTTCCTTTGTCTCTATGATGTCTTTCTTGCAGGCATGATGACGCTGGGACCCAGTGGTGCGGGCAAGACAAGATGTATCCACACACTGATGAAGGCAATGACTGACTGTGGATCACCACACAAGGAGATGAGGATGAACCCCAAGGCCATCACAGCTTCTCAGATGTTTGGGACACTCGACGTGGCCACAAACGACTGGACTGACGGCATCTTCTCAACTTTATGGAGGAAAACTCTGAAGGCAAAAAAGGTAAAGCATCAATAAAATGTTAACATTTCAAGGCAAGTGAGGGTCTTAGAGGACCAAAGTCTATCCTACAACATTGGGCTCAAGGCAGGGCCTGCTAGTCTTCCTATATAATATAATATAATATAATATAATATAATATAATATAATATAATATAATATGATATAATAGGGGGGCGGCACAGTGCTAGCGCTGCTGCCTTGCAGTTAGGTGACCCAGGTTCGCCTCCCCAGTCCTCCCTGCGTGGAGTTTGCATGTTCTCTGTGTCTGCATGGGTTTCCTCCCACAGTCCAAAGAAATGCAGATTAGGTGCATTGGCAATCCGAAATTGTCCCTAGTGTGTGCTTGGTGTGTGTGCGTGTGCCCTGCGGTGGCTTGGCACCCTGCCCGGGGTTTGTTTCTGTAGTTAGGATCTAGCGGGTTGGATAATGGATGGATGGATAATATACTAGGGGGCTTGCCCCCTGCTTGCTTCGCTTACAAACCCCCCCAGGCCTCCGCTATTCTCCAGCCACTTCGCGTCTCAGCCGCTCGTGTTGTGAAGAGGGGGCTGAATGCACCCCAAGGAGACGCGGTCGCTCCTCGAAACCCCCTCTTAAATGGTGATACAATGGGAAACAAATACAGTTTTTTTTTCCTCCTCTTTGCTCGATCAGCTGCTGGATTGCTGCTGCTGCCATGATCTGCATCTTGTGCACCGCATCGAACAGCAGCTGTCCTACTCTACAGGGTCATGGAGGTCTGCTGAAGCCAATCCCAGCCAACACAAGGAGCAAGGCAGAAGACAAACACTGTGCAGAGCGCGCACACACACACACACCAAGCACACACTAGGGACAATATAGAATTGCCAATCCACCTAACCTGCATGTCTTTGGACCGTCAGAGGAAACCCATGCAGACATGGGGAGAACATTTAAACTCCACGCAGGGAGGACCCGGGAAACGAACCCTGGTCTCCTAACTGTGAGGCACTGCGCCACCATGCCGCCCAATATAATATAATATAATATAATATAATATAAAATTCTCACACCAGCTACGCATGAAATGTTACACACAGAGTGGAAACTCATTATGGACAGGATGCTTGCCCGTCACAGACGTCAGTACGATTTTAGCTCCCTAAGCAGATTTAACCTGACGCCACTGCTACACAATCTGACTTGAGTGATTTTTTTTTTCAACATTTCCTTTTTACTCACTATAACTTTATAAAGTTTTCAAAGGTCAGCTGTCTTCCTAACTTCTCCGTCATTATTCGCCGCTACCTCTGTGATCATCACAAGGTCCCCGTGTTTACTAGAAGTGCGGCACGACTAACGTTTGCTTGCTTTGACAATCCGAAATCCACCAGCCAGAATTCCTTAACACACTTAGCCAGCCCGACTACATCATGCTAATTGTCTCTTTAATTAATTCAGTTTTATTATGCATCCTCCGCTCATGTTTAGCAGAAAATGAAAGCTTATTAACAACCAGTATAAAAAAAGAAGCCCCAAGGAAATGAAAAAAGTCACACACATCGTATCATTTTCTTGTTAATATTCATGAGGTGGTTTATATTAGTCAAATTTTTCACTTGAAGTGTAAATGATCTGACGGATAAAGTAACTGTGATCATTATGTCTTTTATAAGCTCTTATTTAGTTGTATTACAATTATGCCTAGTTATTGTTCTCACTTTATGTATTATAGATTATCACACTGTCTAAAGTACAGATTTTTATACCTAATCCATCCTTGTGTCCATTAGCTGAATCTACACAATCCAAAAACCATCACGACAGCACCTGGCACAAGGCAGGACATCAAGCTATCAAGTGTAACGTCGCATACAAATCCATTCACCCAGCCATCCAGCTGTCCATTCATCTACTTGCCTGATGCCAATTAATTTAATTTGTAGGGACATAGGGAGCTGCAGCCCACAAAGAAGATGCCTGGGATAAGACAGGAACCAAACCTGGAAGTAGTGCCAGGGTACTGAGGGCATGTGCTGACATACATGTCCAGTCAAACAGCCAGCCATCTCTCATCCACCTGGGCGACGACAATTAACTGAACTTTTTGGGGTACACTCACACAGATACCCAAAAAGCCTGACAAGAAGTAGTAAAACTTGCTGGCTATTTTTACTCACTCAAGCACGCCATCCTCAACTGTTCTTTCTCTCTGCCATATTCCCAATAAGAGTGATTTTGTAGGCGCTATTAAAATAAAAGTGTTAATCGGTTTGAGGCTAGGACTGGCATTAGCAGGGGTGCAATCGGTGCAACTGCACCAGGGCCCTGATCTAAGCGGGCCCACCAGCAGGTAACAAAGGGTCCTCTGTCGAAGAAAAACATTTAACATCATATGTGGAGTTGTGTTTTATCCAAGAGCTGCATATGTTTGGTAGGTTTGGAAATAAAACACAGTGATCTACTGGAAAGCACTGGTGTGCAACTGACTTGTCAACTAGTCATCGTGGGCACTTCCATCCAGACTTGGCAGTGGCCGTCACTCCACCAATGAGGGTCCCCCAACTGCAAGGGAACCATCCAGCACAATGGATTACCCAAAGGGGCAACCATTCACTAAAGCAATGTAAGGATACCATCTACCATAACAGATTCTGTTTGGAGACCATCCATTACAGATGATCAAGTTAAGCATCCACCACAATTGATCATTTGAAGTCCACTCATCCATGACAGCCCATCCATTCCAGTTGATCAAGGAAAGCATCTGCACAACAGATCTTATTCAGATACCATCCATTCCAGAAGATCAGGGAAAGCATCTGCCACCACTAAAGTCCACCCATCTACTACAGACCATTCATTCCAGCTGATCAAGGAAAGCATCCACCACAACTGATTATCTAAAGTCCACCCATCCATGACAGACCATTCATTCCTGCTAGTCAAGGAAAGCATTCACAACAACAACTGGTCATCTAAAGTCTATCTCTCCACAACAGACCATCCATTCCAGCTGATCTAGGAAAGCATCTACCAACAACTGATCATATAAAGTCCACCCCCCAAGACAGACCATTCATTTCAGTTGATCAAGGAAAGTATCCACCACAACCGATTATCTAAAGTCTACCCACCCATGACACCTGCTGCATCGGGCCTTCCACAACATATTTATTTTGGGGTCCCTGCCTTGGAACATGCAGAGAGCCCCACGTTGGGTGCCATTGTGGAACATGACCTGGACACAGACAGGCAGACTCATTCATTTTACCCACCACGCATTTATTTACAATATTTACAAGTCTTACGTGCACCACAAACCCCACAAGTCCCCAAAGTCCTGGCCACAACAATGCCTTGCTTCAGACTGCCTCCTTCTCTCCTCTCCAGCTCAGTCCACTCCGCTTCCGACTCTCAACCCTCGTATAAAGGGAGGCGGCCCCTTTTATACACACCCGGATGTGCTCCAGGTGCTTCCAGGCAATCTCCCACCAACACGCCCCCGTGTGGCGGAAGTGCTGGCTGCGTATCCGGAAACACTCTGGGTGTTCCCAGTCTTGTTCCCCCCAGCACTTCCGGGTGTGGCGGAGGTGCTGAGGTCCAGGTCTCCAATGGCATGGGGGTGCCCCCTGGCTGTGACCATGGGCCTCTACAGGTTGGAGCTTCAAAGCTTTGTACCCGTGGCCCCCAAAGGAACCAGGGCAGTCACCCCTCATGGTCTGGGGAAGGCTTAAGCCCTCCTCCGGTCTTCCTAGGCGTCCTGGCCAGGTCGCCACCCCCGCCGTCTCCGAAAGCATCCACCACCACAACCGATCATCTAAAGTCCACCCATCCACTACAGACCATTCATTCCAGCTGATCAAGGAAAGCATACACCACAACAAGTGATCATATAAAGTCCATCTCTCCACAACAGACCATCCATTACAGATGATAAAGGAAAGGATCTACCACAACTGATCATCTAAAGTCCACCCAACTCTTAGAAACCATCCACCACAACCGATTAACCCATACACACACTCTCCCCATAGGAAAACAAGGAAAGCATTCACTGTAATTGATCACCTCAAGACCCCAGAATCATCCTCTGCAACTGATTACCCAAGAGGCCTGAGCTCAGGCCCAGTTCCATGGTCTGTGATCTTGGGTGCTCAAACCTTAAAATGTTCTTTTCAGTGATTAAACCAGCAACATCCTTAGACATGTGCCTTGTACTAATTCAAGCACAACACAAGTCGTCCATTGCTGATGCTGTTCTTCCCTTTGAACTCCATACTGGTGTCATTTTAGACACGGTTCCATATTTAAAAATCATAGCAGTTCTTCCGAATCTCCATCTTGATGATTTCACCTTCTTGTAATTCTAGCCAGAACTCTTAGTAGCAAGTCCTGGTCAGAATTTTAGGAACCAGCACTGAGCATGCTGGAATGGGAGAAACTTCATTATCTCTGAAGACACTCCTGAGTGAGGCACCTGCATTCACATGAGTTTGTCTTCCTCATTTTCCAACTTTGTGGTCACTTTTTTTCCACTACTTTCACAGTTTTAACAATTTCTTACAATCTTTCTTATTTTTTTGATAGGGTGACCACATCTGGATAGTCCTGGATGGACCAGTGGATGCCATTTGGATTGAAAATCTGAACTCTGTCCTAGATGACAACAAGACGCTTACCTTAGCTAATGGTGACCGAATCCCCATGGCACCCAACTGTAAAATCGTCTTTGAGCCTCATAACATCGATAACGCCTCCCCAGCCACAGTTTCGCGGAATGGGATGGTGTTTATGAGTTCTTCGGTGTTAGACTGGAGGCCGATCTTGAAAGCCTGGCTGCAGAAACTGCCAAATGCTCAGTCGGAAATTCTCTGGAACTACTTTAACAACGTCTTCCAGGTAAGCGACTGGATGGGTGGGAGACGTAAAATGTCCAATAGACTCTAGCAGCGGAACCTCCAGAGCTCTCCACTCCATCGAGGAGGTTGTCGCTTTAGATTATACGTCAGTGAGAACGCCTGGTTACACTGTGGTTAAGATTAGGGTTTGGTGGGTAGGGTTATCTGATTCCAGTGAAGTAAGCCATGTGACGAAAACCTGCAATTTAATTGGCTGTCTAGGGGGAGTTACTGAATCGCGGACCTGCGGAGGTCTGCAGCTGGATCCATCTCAAAATATCTGCATTCTTTTTTATGATTACATTTCTTTTACTTTTAAAACAATGGAACGTGAACTTTTACTGCCATTTGTAAGAAACACACAAACAAACAAACATGAAAGGATGGGTCATTGGCAGGTGATCTCCTTAGAGTCAAAAAATATCAAAAGTGAAGTTGAGAGATAAGCGAGAACGTCTTTCCAGACGTAAGCGCAAAGATGACGGTGGAGCCAGTTATGAGGTAGATGAGGAAGAAGAGGCAAGCTTAGGTGGATCGGAAACTGGAAGTGATGTCAGTTGTCTCCTCCCTGTCGATTGTCGGATCTGCAGACAGCATAAGAGGAGAGACATCAGGTGACAATCACCTACCTTCGATTCGGGGTGGAATTATCATTTCGCAAACTCGGATGTTGTCTCCCAAACGCATGTGTGTGACACCATGCAAGAGTAGTTGCCAGGAAATTCTCTTGGGCGAATGTCCATAGCTATTGATAAAAAGTCAGCTGTATTGTGTTCATTAGAATTACTTGTGGGTGGTTTGATATCACTTCACTTTTTATTGGTCCGACATACCTTTGTGCTCATCTTGACGTCTATTTATGCAAGGCATTGAGCTTTTTGGGTTCTCCGACTATTTTTGGCCCACTAGACCCACAAAAAAAAATTCATTTTGAGACAATTTTAGAACCGCATTTGGTACCGGAAATTACACCCTTAGGATAAAGAAAAGGTGTCTTCATCAAAAATGACCAGAAGGACTTGAAGTTGTGCCTGCCAGGTCTTCATCCCCATAGGTTATAAGAGGGAACAGAGTTACTCCTTTTCACCAAACTTTGAGAGTATGGGCATGTGAAGTGTCGTTTTATGCTATTTAGATATCACTGATCACGAATATGATAATATTTCTGATATTTGATTCTGTACCGGTGGTCCTAGCCCACTAAGAGCCACTCCCAGAAGATTAAAAATGGCACATTGCAAACATAAGTGTGTGGGGTGTTGTTTTAGACTATTTCAATGTTAATGATACAAATAGAATGATATTTTTTTATATTTGATTCTTTACCCCCGGGTCCTCCCTGCTTGTTCTCCCCGTGTCTGCCTGGGTTTCCTCCGGGTACTCCGGTTTCCTCCCACACTCCAAAGACATGCAGGTTAGGTGCATTGGTGATCCTAAATGTCCCTAGTGTGTACTTGGTGTGTGTGTGTGTGCCCTGTGGTGGGCTGGCACCCTGCCTGGGGTTTGTTTCCTGCCTTGTGCCCTGTGTTGGCTGGGATTGGCTCCAGCAGACCCCCATGACCCTGTAGCTAGGATATAGCGGGTTGGATCATGGATGGATGGATGGATGATTCTTTACCGGTGGTCCTAGCCCACTAAAAGCCACTCCCAGAAGGTTAATAATGGCAAATTTCATACATGCGGGGTATCATTTTGACTATTTCAAGGTTAGGGATTATGAATTTAATGTTATTTTTGATCCTTTACTTACTAGTCCACTGTGAACCTCAGTCAGTGGCTGACAAATGAGATATTTCTAGTACAATCGAGAAAATTTAGACTACTTCTTCTTCTTCGTCTTCTTTCGGTTGCTCCCATTAGGGGTCGCAACAGCAGATTATCTTCTCCCATATCTTCCTGTCCTCATCATTTTGTTCTGTCACCCCCCCCCCATCACCTGCATGTCCCCTCTCACCACATCCATAAACCTCCTCTTTGGCCTTCCTCTTCTCCTCTTCCCTGGCAGCTCTATCCTTAGCACCCTTCTCCCAATATACCCCTCATCTCTCCTCTGCACATGTCTAAACCAACGCCATCTCGCCTCTCTGACTTTGTCTCCCAACCGTCCCACCTGAGCTGACCCTCTAATGTCCTCATTTCTAATTCTGTCCATCCTTGTCACCCCCAATGCGAATCTTAGCATCTTTAACTCTGCCACCTCCAGCTCTGTCTCCTGTGCCACCGTCTCCAGCCCATATCACATAGCTGGTCTCACTACCGTCCTGTAGGCCTTCCCTGTCACTCTTGCTGGTACCCGTCTGTCACAAATCGCTCCTGACACTCTTCTCCTATCCTACCTGCACTCTCTTCTTCACTTCTCTTCCACAATCCCCATTACTCTGTACTATTGATCTCAAGTATTTAAACTCATCCACCTTCGCCAACTCGACTCCCTGCATCCTCACCATTCCTCTGACCTCCCTATCATTCACACACGTATTCTGTCTTAATCAAGAATATGTATACTGTAAACATTTAAACTGAAGCACACATTTTAATATTTCAAATATTCAATGCTACTGTTCTTGTTTATAATTTAGTTCTTTCTCATGAGGCAAATCATTGCATTTATTATGAGTGCCTCGAATTAAAGCAACTTACACTAATTCTAACTTCTTAACAACTGTGATGGGTCCCGTCCTGTGTTAATGAATATGTTGCACTGCAGGAATGAGGATCGTCATTCTGTGCCACTTTGTGATGCAATATGGTGTATGGGTAGCATAACAGTTGTGGCCGGGAGCAGGAATGACAGCTTGGAAGCAACAGAGGAAAATTTGGGACACCAAGCAGGCTGTCCTGTTTAATGCTGGTTCTAAACAAAAAAACAACGTAAAAACAGGCATTCGGGCAAAACTATAATTAACAAGCTCTTTGGTTGTCATGATAAGAGTTAATCACAGAAGTTTCATCTGGCGGGTGGCTCGTTGTGGAAATGATGGTTCCTTTCCTAGCCGGGCATCTTATGGTGCACCAACTGGAAGGGACGGGGCTAAGTGCCCTCACTGGGCAAGTTTCTCAGTGCTTCAGGGAAATGAGGAAAAGAGATAGTTAGTGACAGCGCCTCCCTTCTTGTCCCGCCGGGTTATTAAATACCTCAATTGAGCCCATGCGGGGATCCTCTGACACACATGTGTGACACAGTAAAACCACTTGACTTGACATTCATTGGTGGAGAAATTTTCTTCAAGTTTGACCTTACTTCTGCTGTTGGCGTCCTTAATGGCCGTGTGTAGCGGAGATTTAGACTCTTTGAAAAACAGCCCTATCTCCACTTTTGTGACTTTTGTCATGGCAAGTCCCAGAGTCGCTCAGGATAGATAGATAGATAGATGGACGAAAGGCACTATATAACTGATAGATAGATAGATTATACTTTATTAATATTAAATTAAAGAGTGATAACAATGAAGGTATAACAGACAATAACTTTGTATAATGTTAATGTTTACCCCCCTGGGTGGAATTGAAGAGTCGCATAGTGTGGGGTCTCCTCAGTCTGTCAGTAGAGCAGGATGCTGACATCAGTCTGTCGCTGAAGCTTCTCCTCTGTCTGGAGATGATCCTGTTCAGTGGATTCTCCATGATTGACAGGATTCTGCTCAGTGCCCGTCGCTCTGCCATGGATGCCAATCTGTCAAGCTCCGTGCCTACAATAGAGCCTGCCATCCTCACCAGTTTGTCCAGGCGTGAGGCGTCCCTCTTCTTTATGCTGCCTCCCCAGCACACCACCGTGTAGAAGAGGGCGCTCGCCACAACCGTCTGATAGAACATCTGCAGCATCTTATTGCAGATGTTGAAGGACGCCAGCCTTCTAATGAAGTATAGTCGGCTCTGTCCTCTCTTACACAGAGCATCAGTATTGGCAGTCCAGTCCAGTTTATCATCCAGCTGCACTCCCAGGTATTTATAGGTCTGCACCCTCTGCACAGTCGCCACTGATGATCACGGGGTCCATGAGGGGTCTGGGCCTCCTAAAATCCACCACCAGCTCCTTGGTTTTGCTGGTGTTCAGTTGTAGGTGGTTTGAGTTGAACAAATGTCAAACTTCATGACTGGTGGGGCTTGTCGTGAGTCTTGTTTTCTGATATGCTTTATTAAACCCTGAGGGATCATACCTACTACACTGTTCCCTGATTGCCTTTCTGCATGAATTTTGGGGGTCAGAGCACCAGGTCAGCCATCGTACAGCAACATTTGACACGCTAGAACTGTATAAGGGAAGCCTATGAGTGAAAATCGTGCCATCTGATGCCAGCTTAATCCTGACATGTGTACAAATTCTTTCAGAATTGTATAGTGACTACATGCTGTATATGTTCTATGAAACATAACCTTAATTTATCTTAGGGAAAGAAAAGTCACTAAACCAACAGAATTTTAAGCAACATTTTACAAATGTCTCTAATGATTACTTCCTGTATGGTACTTCTACCGTGAGCACAACGATGTTCTGAGGTCCTCAAGTCAAATCAAGTTGAGCAGCATGCACTGGTACAGCGTGTTGCCGCACCCAACCACACAACGAAACAACTCGGGATCCCAGTTGGCAACCCCCCAGACAGACACGCGGTCCAATCCCACCCTCCGGAAATGACCCCCTATCTGCCGCAGCCAGGTGTTACGTGGGCGACCCCTTGGCCTAGTACCCAACAATGAGGATCTTACGAGCCGGATCACCCTCGGGGAAATGTGCCACATGGCCGTAGTGCCGTAACTGACGCTCCCTCACAATGCAGGTCACGTGCCTCATTCGGGACTCCATGAGCAGCACAAAGTCAAACCAGCGGTCCTCAGTACCCAAAAAAATCACCTGAAAAGAACTGCAAATGAAGTCTCGCTGCATTAAGGGCATCACACCTTCTGTCTTTGTTAAGACTTTTCCAGAAGAAAAAAAAAAATTCCTTTGTTTAGATGGGGTATGTGAAAAAAATAATCAGAGGCACCAGAAGGAAATAAATACTCTCACCGGCCTGATGGATTTGTTTTATTTATTTATTTATTTATTTATCTTTTGCATGGCCCAGTTTGTTGGAACAAGAAGCCCCCTTTGTATCCCATGGGAAGGCAAACACGGAAAATGAGCCAGCTCCAGGATGATAGATTACCACAGTCCACGCTAGCCACATTTACACGAGTTATCTTGGCCGTGCAGCTGAGAGCCTGCTGGCACGCAGAACAATGACACTTTGAAGCGACTGCACCTTTGTGTTCATTCTGCATAGCCACTCTGATTGGCGTCATTTCCCCGGTGGACAATTTTATCGGCACACAGCAAAAGGCTGCCATTCCATTTTGGACAATCAACTGTAGCTTTTGTTAATGGGCTCCTGTTTTAGGTTAAATTGGGTATTGAAAATGAAGAAGTCAGCACAGTGGTGTAGTAGATGGCACTGAGTCGCCACATCTCCAGGAGAGACTGAGTTCAAGTCCTTGGCCAAGGCAGTCACTGCCATATGGGATTTAATGGATGGTATTGTGTAGTGAGTGCTAAATGGACATCCTGTGACGGTCCGAGTTGGCTCCATGTTCCTTGGCAGCTCTAAATTCTGGAAATGTCGAAAGTAATGCAAAGGTCAGGTCAGGTCAGGTTGGGGAGCATGGACTGGTACAACGCGTGGCCGCATCCACCACACGACAAGCTTGAGATCCTGGGACCCGAGTGCTGCCATGCAGCGGGTGACGCCTCAGCACCACACCAGTTCTGAACCCCAATCTGTCGTCTCAGAGCTGCGTGAAGTTTTTTGCCAGTCCTGCCATCAACTCCCTTGATTTCCCTACAAGCTGGAGGTGCACTTGCAGGGCAGGATACAGTAACCAGGACAGACATACCCTAATGGAAAGGCACTATATAAATAAAATGTATTATTATTATTAGTAGTAGTAGTAGTAGTATTATTAAGAACTGAGACAAGCCAGTGCAATGAGGACACATGACCCAACAAGAGATGGTGCTTTTAGTTTTCCACATCCAAACAAAGGTGCAATTCAGTGCAGTGCAATCTTCCATAATAAACAAGCGATTAATAATCCATAGAAACGGGCTTAAAATCACCCGCAAGAACTATAAAAACCATTAAAAAGAGTTAAGGTGCCCTCTTCTCCACCAAGTCTCTGCTGCTCACCTATGCAGGTCTGCTTAACTCACAGATCCGCCTGCTGACGGCTGAGGTGCTCCAAGCCCGACTCGTGTCCCTCAGGGTCTGCAGAGATCCAAACGCCCTGCTCCGTCTCCCGTCTCCTTAAGGTGGGCACCCACTCGTGCTCATCAGGAGTGACACTGCCCTTCGAGTGCCAGCGGCTCGCTCTTCTGTGAGCATCAATCCCGATCGCTTACCTTCTCACTGCCACACCAACTTAGTGACATGCTATCTACCTCTTTCCTTCTCTTTCGATTTAACCTCTGTGCATCTGTCTTGTCTCTTTTCAATCTTTTTCTCGATCTTTCCTATGTCTCCCTTTTCTGTTCCTCTCAGTCTCCTTTTCTACTCACCTGTGGGCATGGTGCCCTAATTGCCATCCCGGAGTGCTGATGGCAGGGCCACTGGTCTAAATGAACTCAACTCACCGTCACACCAAATAACCACAAGTCTTCCCAGCTCCTCCACCACGAAATGCACCAACAGGGTCACACGCTTTTTTAATAAAGTTTTTCGCTTCCACAAAACTCTGGGGCATCACACACCCACACCACCAAGAGATCATACTGTACCTACTACACTGTTAGGCAAGTGTCACCAGAACTGGTATTCTGCTTTCAGCCTACCAAGTATCGATATGCTGCATCTGCTTTTAAATCACATGGCGTTCTTCAAAGACAGGCATGTTGAAATTCTGCAGGGGTTAGTGCAAGCCATTGAAACCCAACTGAACTGAAACCAGACTAGCAGACAAAATGGCTTAACATGACTTACCCAGACAACGCTGTGTGCTGCTTCTCTCTGCTGTAATGTACTGGGTGGGTCAAACTAAATCTGAAATCTTAGTAATCAACATCACCGTCCATCTCTTGGAGTGTACTTTGTAGTGTGTGTAGTAATAAACTTCATTGCATTTGTCATTTCAACAGATGACGCATCACAAACATTAGCACTGCTTTTATGAATCCCATACCAAAGTGAATTTAACAAGGACATAGTAGCTGGTTGGAGACACAGATACACAGACACAGACAGGCACTTGTCTCTTTATTAATGTGCATAGGGTGACTTCTCTCCATTCAGCTGTTAGTCTCTGTTGAACGTAACTTGAGGGTCTCTCCCCTGGGCCTTGTGAATTGACATTGCAAAACAAGGCTTCACCGGGAAATGTAATCTCTTGAATTCAAAGGGCATGTCCATTATGAGGGTGGCACGGTGGCGCAGTGGTAGCGCTGCTGCCTTGCAGTTAGGAGACCCGGGTTTGCTTCCCAGGTCCTCCCTGCGTGGAGTTTGCATGTTCTCGCCGTGTCTGCGTGGGTTTCCTCCCAAAGTCCAAAGACATGCAGGTTAGGTGTACTGGTTGTTCTGAATTGTCCCTAGTGTGTGCTTGGTGTGTGTGTGTATGCCCTGCGGTGGGCTGGTGCCATGCCTGGGATTTGTTCCTGCCTTGCGCCCTGTGTTGGCTGGGATTGGCTCCGGCAGA
The DNA here is from genome assembly GCF_016835505.1 of Polypterus senegalus. NCBI lineage: Eukaryota > Metazoa > Chordata > Cladistia > Polypteriformes > Polypteridae > Polypterus > Polypterus senegalus. The sequence goes on from NW_024385763.1 coordinate 22,652, forward strand.
CCCCTGGGACCCTGTAATTAGGATACAGTGAGTTGGGAATGACTGACTGTCCATCACTATTAGATTAGGATTAAAACCCTCTCACCAATGCCACATTAGAGTGACTCGAACGGAGGCTGGCACGTGAGTGAGGAGGGCCCCTCCCCTCGACTCGCAGTCTCTATCTTGGATTCGCATGAATAAATCACTGACGCATTATATATATATATATATATATGTATGTATGTGTATATATATATATGTATGTATGTGTATATATATATATGTATGTATGTGTATATATATATATGTATGTATGTGTATATATATGTATGTATGTGTATATATATATGTATGTATATATATATATATATGTATATATATGTATATGTATATATTTTATATATTTTATAAATATATATTTATATACAGTATATATATATATATATATAATATATGTGTGTATATGTCCTGCGGTGGGTTGGCGCCCTGCCCAGGATTGGTTCCTGCCTTGCATCCTGTGTTGGTTGGGATTGGCTCCAGCAGACCCCCGTGACCCTGTGTTCGGATTCAACGGGTTGGAAAATGGATGGATGGATATATATATATATTTTTTTTTTGCCCCAAGGCTGCAAAGCAACAATGTATAAAAGGTGAAGGGCTCTGAATACTTTCTGAAGGCCCTATAGCGTAGTAGGTAAGATTGCAGAGCAAAAGCAAGGCATCTCTACTCCTGCCTCTGTCTCCATGCCTGACTGTAACACTTGGCTATATCTTAATTTCTAAGTTTTCTTGGAGAAAGGATGCAGCCAGAGCCAGAAGACAACATTGTACACCAAGCCCAGCACACTAAAGAGGGCTAAACAGAAAGGGAGACAGGACAGTTCCCAGTGGTGCTCCAGTGTTGCACACCACCATTTCTGTTACATCACCTGATTTCTATTCATTTATTCGATTCTATTCATGTTCTAAAATGCAAGATGATAATAATAATCTGATGAGGTGATCAACATCATCATACCACACACATTTACCCAATATAAAGCAGATGATCTAAGCAAATATACTCTATATATTTAGAACTAGCTATCCCACATGGCTCTGCCCACATAGTAGTTAAACAGGGCAAACTTTAAAAATCAATAAACAAAAATGTACCGCTAGCTAAGTGGAGGCAGGGTGCGCTCCAACACGTGGCGTTAGGTAAACCGACTCCCCACTCCTGAGGCCCCGCCTCCCGACCACCTTGGCTCACAGCCTCTGTCTCAAATAAATACGAATATATCACTCCTGCATGCAAACTATGATACTTAGCCTGATGAGAGAAGTCGTAAAATCAACCAGTATGTTCCAGCAAATTATAGAAAAAAATTGATCTAAATCCATGAAATAGTTCTCTCATGAAAAGCGAATAGACATACAGACAGTGTTGGATTTTATACATAGAGAGATGTATGTAATTTCCTGAATAGAAATCTGGTGATGTATTAGAAATGGTGGAGCACCTCAAAGAACTGTCCTGTCTCCCTTTCTGTTCATCCCTCTACACCCCCGACTTTCAGTACAATACCAGCACTTGTCATCTACAGAAATGTTCAGATGTCTCCTCCATCTTGGACTGCATTAATAATGGAGATAAGTCAGAGTGCAGGAGGCTTGTGGTGCATAGAGAACCACCTGCAGCTGAACTTCATCTAGACAAAATTGCAGGTGGTGGACTTCCAGCGTGGCATACTAAAGAGCCTCTGAGACCAGTCACCATTCTGGGAGGAGGATGTGGAAGTGGGTCAGAGCTACAAGTACCAGCAAACTGGACTGGTCTGACAACACAGTGACACTGGACAAGAAGGACCAGAGCAGACTGCACCTGCTAAGGGGACTCCGGTCTTTGGATGTGTGCAGCAAGCTGCTGGAATTGTTCTACTGCACCAGTCCATAGTAGCCAGTGTGGTGTTCCATTCTGTAGTCTCCTTGAGGAAGCAACTTGAGCTTAAAAGAAGCACAGTGCCTAAAAAGACCCCTTTAGGAAAGCCTGTTCCATCACAGGGCTACCCCGAGACATACTGGACGCTGTTGTGGAAAATAGGATGGTGGCAAAAATTGAATCATGATGTGCTAAAGAGTGATTCTGGGGGTCTTTTCTGGCCCCTGCTATCAGGGAATTCAGTGCTTCCACCAGACATCCCAAACTAAATGGTGATACACTTCAAGTTAATTTTACAATTTCTGCACAATGTATAGAACTATTTATTTATTGATTGATTGTATTTTTTGTCCTGTAAATCTGTTTCATTGTTTTAACATTTTTGCTGCTGTATGCATTATGGCCAGTAGGAGGCGCCACTAAGCTCCAAGACCACAAACACAACA
>NW_024385764.1:0-10183 GCF_016835505.1 Polypterus senegalus
AGAATTAAATATTAAATTTAATCAAATTGGCCCCAAAGAACCTGGGAAATTTTAAAAGTTGAGTTTGAGATGTTGAATTGCCTATGAGAAACATGGAAACCATCCAAACAGTTCTTAACATAAAGGGGACTGGGATTTCATCATTTAGAACTGCTTTACCAGAATATTTTGACTTTCCACATAGTTAAAAGTTGAAGGTAACCTGAAATCACCATACTTGCGTTGAAGGGCTGAAAATCACTTTGTGTCACATGTGTGCGCCTTTTGTTTCCAAGGATACTGTTCAAAACAGTTTATTTTTTGTAAACATGTCAAGATGGTTTCAATGGTTTCAAATATAAAGGGTTAAGACTCATTGAAAATTTCCCCAACTTCAGTTTTGTCCATTGAAGGTTAATGGGGATTTCCCAAACTGGTTTAAGATGTGAAGTGCACTTTGAAAACGTTTGGGGAAACCATCAAAAAGTTCTTTAAACCCTTAAGGGACTGGGGTTTCATCATTTAGAACTGCTTTTACCCGAGTACTTTGACTTTAACAGCGTTAGAGTTAAGGTAACCTTATTTCACCATAAAGCGTTCAGGGCCTAATTTCTCTTTGTGTACACATGTGTGCCCTTGTTTTCCACCAGGAAACTGTTCAAAACAGTTAATTTCTGTAAAAACTATTAACAGTTGTTTCAAAGTTTCAACATAAAGTTTAGACTCATTAAATTTAACTCAACTTCAGTTTTGTCCACAATGCAACTCAATAGGAATTTCAAAAGTTGAGTTTGAGATGTTGAATTTCACTTTGAAAACAGTGGGAAACCATCAAACAGTTCTTAACCATAAGGGTACAAAAGGGGTTTCATCATTTAAAAACTGCTTTTACCAGGGATTTTGACTTTCCACAGAGTTAGAGTTGTAGTAACCTGAAATCACCATACTTGGGTTTCAAAGGGGTGAAAATCACTTTGTACACATGTGTGCGCTTGTTTTTCCACCGGATACTGTTCAAAACAGTTTATTTCCCTTAAAAAAATATGTCACTGATGTGTTTCAAGTAGTTTAACATAGAGTTAAGACTCAGGTTTCACTCAACTTCAGTTTTGTCCATTCTGTTAATGGGGGTTTCAAAAGGGAGTTTAAAATGTAGTGCACTTTGAAAACCATGGGAAACCATCCGAACAGTTCTTAACCATAAAGTTGGGATTTCATCATTTTTAAAAATGCTTTTACAAATACTTTTTACTTTCACAGCGTTAGAGTTGGGAAAGGGAAAACTTATTTCACCATAGAGCGTTTCAGGCCTGGGGAAAATTTTCTGTGTGAAAATTGTGGCCTTGTTTTCCACCAGGATACTTTCAAAAAGTTTTTCTGTAAAAACAAATTGATGAATGTATTTCCCAAATTTTCACAACTGGAAGTTTAGACTCATTAAATTTAACTCAACTTCAGTTTTACCCAATGCAACTCAATAGAATTTCAAAAAAGTTGAGTTTGAGATGTTGAAATTCACTTTGGGAAAAAAATTGAAACCATCAAACAGTTCTTAACCATAGGGTACTGGGGATTTCATCATTAGAAATGCTTTTACCAGAGTATTTTGACTTTCCACAGAGTTAAGTTGAAGGTAACCTGAAAAACACCATAAGCGTTTCAGGGCTAAATCACTTTTGGGACACATGTTGACAGCTTGTTTTCCAGGATTTCTGTTCAAAACAGTTTATTTTGTAAAAACTTTTTCACGAATTTTGTTTCAAGTTTGGGTTTACAACATAGAAGTTAAGACTCATTGATTTACTCAACTCATTTTGTCCATTGCAAGTTAATGGGGATTTCAAAGTGGAGTTTAAGATGTGAAGTGCACTTTGAAAAGCAGTTGAACCTCAAACAGTTCTTAACCATGGTACTGGGGATTTCATCATTTTTGAACTCTTTTCCAGTACTTTGACTTTAACGCGTTAGAGTTGAAGGAACCTTATTTCACCATAGCATTTCAGGGCCTGAAATTCTCTTTGTGTACACATGTGTGACCCTTGTTTTCCACCAGGAAACTGTTAAAAAAAGTTTTATTTCTGTAAAAAATTTCAGATGTATTTCAAAAATTGTTTCAAACATAGAAGTTTAGACTCATTAAATTTAACTCAACTTCAAATTTTGAATGCAACTCAATAGGAATTTCAAAGTTGAGTTTGAGATGTTGAATTGCACTTTGAAAAACATGGGAAACCCTCCAAAAAAAGTTCTTAACCATAAGGTTACGAGTTTCATCATTTAGGGAAATGCTTTACCAGAGTATTTTGACTTTCCACAGAGTTAGAGTTGTAGGTAACCTGGGGAAATCACCATACTTTGCGTTTCAAGGGCTGAAAATCACTTTGTGTACACATGTGTGACGGCTTGTTTTCCCCGGATAAATGTTCAAAACAGTTATTTCTGTAAAAACTATGTCACAGATGTGTTTTTAAGTGGTTTCACAACTAGAAGTTAAGACTCATTGAGTTTCACTCAACTTCAGTTTTTGTCCATTGCAAGTTAATGGGATTTCAAAAACTGAGTTTAAGATGTGAAGTGCACTTTTTAAAAACAGTTGGAAACCATCCAACAGTTCTTAACCATAAGGGGGACTGGGGATTTCATCAAGAATCATTTACCAGAGTACTTTGACTTTACACAGCGTTAGAGTTAAAGTAACCTTATTTCACCATACTTGGTTTCAAAGGGGCCCGAAATTCACTTTGTGTACACATGTGTGACGCTTATTGTCCACCAAACTGTTCAAAACAGTTATTTCTGAAAAACATAGCAGAAAGGTTTTTAAAATGGTTTCAAAACATAGAAGTTAAGACTCATTAGAATTTAACTCAACTTCAGTTTTGCCAATGCAACTCAATAGAATTTCAAAAAGGGGAGTGTGAAAATATTGAATTGCACTTTGAAAACAGTGGGGGAAAACCCTCAAACGTTCTTAACCATAAGGTATGGGGGTTTCATCTTTAGAACTGCTTTTACCAGGTATTTTGACTTTTTCACAGAGTTATGGAGTTGAGGGAACCTGAAATCACCATAACAGCGTTTCAAGGCTGAAAAAACACTTTGTGTACACATGTGTGCGGCTTGTTTTCCACCAGGATACTGTTCAAAACAGTTTATTTCTGTAAAAACTATGTCCAGATGTGTTTCAAAATGATTTCACAACATGAATTAAGACTCAGTGAGTTTCCTCCCAAATTCAGTTTTGTCCATTCAAGTTAATGGGGATTTAAAAGCTGAGTTTAAGATGTGGATTCCGAAAAACAGTTGGGAACCATCAAACAGTTCTTAACCAGAAATACTGGGATTTCATCATTTAGAACTGCATTTACCAGGACTTTTACTTTCAAGCGTTAGAGTTGAAAGGGAACCTTATTTCACCCTACGCGTTTCAGGGCCTGAAAATCACTTGTGTACATGTGTGACGCCTTGTTGTCCACCAGAAACTGTTTTAAAACAGTTCATTCCTGTAAAAAAATTGAGATGTGTTTAAGTGGTTTTAAAACATAGAAGTTAAGACTCACTAAATTTAACTTTTAACTTCAGTTTTGCCCAATGCAACTCAAAGGAATTTCTAAAGTTGAGTTTGAGATGTTGAATTGCACTTTGAAAAAGTGGAAACCATTGAAACAGTTCTTAACCATAGGGGTACTGGGGATTTCATCATTTAGAACTGCTTTTACCAGGAGTATTTTGACTTTACACAGCGTTTAGAGTTGATAGCTTATTTCACCATAGCAGCGTTTCAGGGCCTAGAAATTCTCTTTGTGTAGACATGTGTGGCCTTGTTTTCCACCAGGAAACTGTTCAAAACGATTTCATTTCTGTAAAAAACTATGTACTTGAATGTATTTCAAGAGTGTTTTTCACAACATAGAAGTTTAGACTCATTAGAATTTAACTCAACTTCAGTTTTACCAATGCAACTCAATAGGAATTTCAAAAGTTGAGTTTGAGATGTTGAATTGCACTTTGAAAAACAGTGGGGAAATACATCAAACAGTTCTTAACCATAAGGGTACTGGGGATTTCATCATTTTAGAACTACTTTTACCAGGTATTTTGACTTTCCACAGAGTTAGAGTTGTGGTAACCTACAAAATCACCATAGCGTTTCAAAGGGCTGAAAATCACTTTGTGTACATGTGTGACGGCTTTGTTTTCCACCACCAGGATGCTATTTCAAAACAGTTATTTCTGTAAAGCTTATGTCACAGATGTGTTTCAAGTAGTTTTCACAACGTAAGTTAAGACTCGGTTTCACTCAACTTCAGTTTTGTCCATTGCAAGTTAATGGGGATTTCAAAGAAATGAAGTTTAAGATGTGAAGTTGCACTTTTGAGAAAAACAGTTGAAACCATCAAACAGTTCTTAACCATAAGGGTACTGGGGATTTCATCATTTAGAACTGCATTTACCAAATTACTTTGACTTTACGGCATTTAAGAGTTGAAGGTAACCTTATTCACCATACTTGCTTGTTTCAGGCCCTGAAATTCACTTTGTGTACACATGTGTATGTGGCGCCTTATTTACGCCAGGAAACTGTTCAAAACAGTTAGTTTCTGTAAAAACTATGTCGCAGATGATGTGTTTTAAGTGGTTTCAAAACATAGAAGTTAAGACTCATTAGAATTTAACTCAACTTCAGTTTTGCCCAATGCAGCTCAATAGGAATTTCAAAAAGGTGAGAGGTGTGAGATATTGGAATTGCACTTTGAAAACAGTGGGGAAACCATCAAACAGTTCTTAACCATAAAGGGTACTGGGGATTTCATCATTTAGAACTGCTTTTTACCAGAGTATTTTGACACACAGAGTTAGGTTGAAGAGGTAACCTGAAATCACCATACTTGGCGTTTAAGGGCTGAAAATCACTTTTGTGTACACATGTGTGACGGCTTGTTTTCCACCAGGATACCATTTCAAAACAGTTTATTTCTGTAAAAACTATGTCACAGATGTGTTTTCAAAATGTGGTTTCACAACATAAGAAGTTAGAACTCAGTGAGTTTCACTCCAGCTTCGGATTTTTGTCATTTACAGGATTAATGGGGATTTCAAAAAGCTGAGTTTAAGATGTGAGAAGTGCTGCTTGAAAAACAGTTGGGGAAACCATCAAACAGTTCTTAACCATAAGGGTACTGGGGATTTCATCATTTTAGAACTGCATTTGCAGAGTACTTTTGACTTTACACAGCGTTAGAGTTGAAGGTAACCTTGTTTCACCATAGCAGCGTTTCAGGGCCTGAAAATCACTTTGTGTACACATGTGTGGCGCCTTGTTGTCCACCAGGAAACTGTTCAAAACAGTTCATTTCTGTAAAGCTTATATGTCGCAGATGTGTTTTAAGTGGTTTCAAAACATAAGTTAAAGACTGCTAGAATTTAACTCAACTTCAGTTTTTGCCCAATGCAACTCAAAAGGAATTTCTAAAGTTGAGTTTGAGATGTTGAATTGCACTTTGAAAAACAATGGGGAAACCATCCAAACAGTTCTTAACCATAAGGGTACTGGGGATTTCATCATTTAGAACTGCTTTTACCAGAGTATTTTGACTTTCCACAGAGTTAGAGTTAAAGGTAACCTGAAATCACCATAGCAGCGTTTCAAGGGCTGAAAATCACTTTGTGTACACACATGTGTGACGGCTTGTTTTCCACCGGATACTGTTCAAAACAGTTTATTTCTGTAAAAACTATATGTCACAGATGTGTTTCAAGGGCGTCTTTCACAACATGAAGTTAGACTCATTGAGTTTCACTCAGCTTCAGTTTTTGTCCATTTGCAAGTTAATGGGGTTTCAAAGGTGAGATTAAGATGTGAAGTGCACTTTGAAAAACAGTTGGGGAAACCATCCAAACAGTTCTTAGCGAAAGCCATAAGGGTACTGGGGATTTCATCATTTAGAACTGCTTTTACCAGAGTACTTTGACTTTACACAGCGTTAGAGTTTGGTAACCTTATTTCACCATATGGCGTTTCGGGGGCCTGAAATTCACTTTGTGTACACATGTGTGGCATGCTTGTTGTCCACCAGGAAACTGTTCAAAACAGTTCATTTCTGTAAAAAAACTTTAACTATGTGTAGATGTGTGTTTTAAGTGGTTCACAACATAGAAGTTAAGACTCATTAAATTTAACTCAACTTCAGTTTTGCCCAGTACAACTCAATAGAATTTCAAAGGTGAGTTTGAGATGTTGGTGCACTTTGAAAACAGTGGAAACCATCCAAACAGTTCTTAACCATAAGGGGTACTGGTGATTTCATCATTTAGAACTGCTTTTACCAGAGTATTTTGACTTTACACAGCGTTAAGAGTTTAAGGTAACCTTATTTCCGCCATATACTTGGCGTTTCCAGGGGCCTGAAATTTCTTTGTGTACACATGTGACGCCTTGTTTTCCACCAGGGGAAACTGTTCAAAACAGTTCTTTTCTGTAAAACTATGTACTTAGATGTGTTTCAAAATCGGGCACCACAACATAGAAGTTTAGACTCATTAAATTTAACTCAACTTCAGTTTTTGCCCAAAGAAATGCAACTCAATAGGAATTTCAAAGAAAGTTGAGTTTGAGATGTTGAATTGCACTTTGAAAAACAGTAAGGAAACCATCAAACAGTTCTTAACCATAAGGGTACTGGGGAGTTTCATCTTTTAGAACTGCTTTTACCAGAGTATTTTGACTTTCCACAGAGTTAGAGTTGAGAGGTAACCTGAAATCATATACTTAGCGTTTCAAGGGCTGAAAATCACTTTGTGTACACATGTGTGGCATACTTGTTGTCCACCAGGAAACTTTATTCAAAACAGTTTTATTTCTGTAAAAAATATGTCACTGATGTGTTTCAAATTGGTTTTCACAACATAGAAGTTAAGACTCATTTGAGTTTCACTCAACTTCAGTTTTTCCATTGCAAGTTAATGGGGGATTTCAAAGGTGAGTTTAAGATGTGAAGTGCACTTTGAAAACAGTTGGGAAACCATCCAAACAGTTCTTAACCATAAGGGTACTGGGGATTTCATCATTTAGAACTGCTTTTTACCAGAGTACTTTTGACTTTACACAGCGTTAGAGTTGAAGGTAACCTTATTTCACCATACTTAGCGTTTCAGGGCCTGAAATTCACTTTAGTACACATGTGCTTGACGCCTTATTTGTCCACCAGGAAACTGTTCAAAACAGTTCATTTCTGTAAAAACATATATGTCGCAGATGTGTTTTAAGTGGTTTCACAACATAGAAGTTAAGACTCATTAAATTAAACTCAACTTCAGTTTTGCCCAATGCAACTCAATACAGGAATTTCAAAAGTTGAGTTTGAGATGTTGAATTGCACTTTGAAAAACAGTGGGAAACCATCCAAACAGTTCTTAACCATAAGGGGTACTGGGGATTTTCATCATTTTAGAACTGCTTTTTACCAGAGTATTTTGACTTTACACAGCGTTAGAGTTGAAGGTAACCTTATTTCACCATGCTTGGCGTTTCCAGGGCCCTGAGGGGCTACTCTTTTGTGTACACATGTGTGACGCCTTGTTTTCCACCAGGAAACTGTTCAAAACAGTTCTTTTTCTGTAAAAAAACTATGTGCGCTGAATGTGTTTTTAAAGTGGTTTCACAACATAGAAGTTAAGACTCATTAGATTTAACTCAACTTCAGTTTTGCCCAATGCAACTCAATAGGAACACCGGGGTTGGTTTGGAGATGTTGGGTACTTTATGAGGAAACAGTCGCGGAAACCATCCAAACAGTTCTTAACCATAAGGTACTGGGGGTTTCATCATTTAGAACTGCTTTACCAGAATATTTTGACTTTCCACATAGTTAGGGGTTAGAGGTAACCTGAAATCACCATAGCAGCGTTGCAAGGGGCTGAAAATCACTTTGTGTACACATGTGTGACGCCTTGTTTTTCCACCAGGTGCTGTTCAAAACAGTTTATTTCTGTAAAAAAACTATGTCACAGATGTGTTTCAAGTGTTTCACAATATAGAAGTTAAAGATCTGATTCACTCAACTTCAGTTTTTGTCCATTGCAAGTTAATGGGGATTCCAAGCGGTGAGTTTAAGATGTAAGTGCACTTTGAAAAACAGTTGGAAAACCATCAAGCAGTTCTTAACCATAAAAGGGGACTGGGGATTTCATCATTTAGAACTGCTTTTACCCGAGTACTTTGACTTTACAGCGTTGAGTTGAAGGTAACCTTATTTCACCATAAAAACGTTCAGGGCCTGAATTTCTCTTTGTGTACACATGGGTGACGCCTTGGTTTTCCCAAGGAAAAAGTTCAAAAAAGTTAATTTCTTAAAAAAATATTAAGATGTGTTTCAAGAGGTTTTCCCAAAATAGAAGTTTAGACTCATTAAATTTTCCCCAAATTCGTTTTTACCCAATGCAACTCAATAGGAACAAAAAATTGAGTTTGAATGTTAATTCCCTTTTAAAAAAAGTGGGGGCCATCCCAAAAAGTTCTTCCCTAAGTTTTTGGGGATTTTCATTTAGAACTCTTTTCCAGGTATTTTGACTTTCCACAGAGTTAGAGTTGTAGGTAACCTGAAAACACCATACGCGTTTCAAGGGCTGAAAATCACTTTGTGTACACATTTTACGGCTTGTTTTCCACCGGATCTGTTCAAAACAGTTTATTTCTGTAAAAAAATATGTCACTGATTGTTTCAAGTATTTCCCAAAATAGAAAATTTAAAACTCATTGAGTTTCACTCAACTTCAGTTTTTACATTGCAAGTTAATGGGGATTACAAAGGGGTTTAAGATGTGAAGTGCACTTTGAAAACAGTTGAAACCATCCCAAAAAGTTCTTAACCATAAAAAGGGACGGGGTTTCATTTTGAACTCTTTTAAAGTCTTTTACTTTACACAGCGTTAGGTTGAAGGAACCTTATTTCCCATAAGCGTTTCAGGGCCTGAAATTCACTTTGTGTACACATGTGTGACCTTTTTTCCACCAGGAAACTTTCAAAAAGTTCATTTCTGTAAAAAATATGTCACTGATTGTATCAATGGTTTTCCCCAAAATAAGTTAAGACTCTTTAGTTTCCTCAACTTATTTTTCCATTGCAAGTTAATGGGGGTTTAAAGGTGAGTTTAAGATTGAAGTGCACTTTGAAAACAGTTGGGGAAAATCCAAACAGTTCTTCCATAAGGGTACTGGGGGTTTCATCATTTTGAACCTCTTTTTCCAAAATTACTTTACACATTAGGTTGAAGGTAACCTTTTTTCACCATACGCGTTTCAGGGCCTGGGTAACCGGGTGCCCTGTTTTCCCCGGAAACTGTTCAAAACAGTTCATTTCTGTAAAAAAATTTTTGCAATGTGTTTCAAGTGGCCAACATAAGTTAAGACTCATTAAATTTAACTCCTTCAGTTTTTTTCCCAATGCAACTCAATAGGAATTTCAAAAGTTGAGTTTGAGATTTGGGAAATTACTATGAAAAAGTCAAAACCATCCCAAAAAAATTCTTAACCATAAGGGGGCTGGGGTTTCTATTTAGAACTCTTTTCAGAATTTTGACTTTCCCATAGTTGGTTGAAGGTAACCTGAAATCACCATAAACGTTGCAAGGGCTGAAAAAACCCTTTTTGTACCATGTGTGGCCCTTTTTTTCCCCAGGATACTTTCAAAACAGTTTATTTTTTTTAAAAAATATACAGATGTTTTCAAGTGGTTTTACAATATAAAATTAAGACTCATTGAGATTCACTCAACTTCAGTTTTTTTCCATTGCAATTAATGGGGGTTTCAAAGGTATTTAAGATGTGAAATGCCTTTGAAAAACAGTTGGGGAAAACCCTCAAACAGTTCTTAACCATAAAATCTGGGATTTCTCATTTTCAACGCTTTTTCCAGATCTTTGTTTTACACAGCGTTAGAGTTGAAGGTAACCTTATTTCACCATAAAGCGTATTAGGGCCTGAATTTCTCTTTTGTACAAATTTGCCTTGTTTTTTTCCCCCGGGAAAATGTTCAAAACAGTTAATTTCTTAAAAATATTGCAATGTGTTTCAAAGGTTTTAAAAATAAGTTTGCTTTAAAATTTTAAATCAACTTATTTTTTAATGCAACTCAATAGGGAAATTTTAAAAGTTGGTTTAGATGTTGAATTCACTTTGAAAAAAAGTGGGAAAAAAACCCAAAAA
>NW_024385765.1:0-14894 GCF_016835505.1 Polypterus senegalus
CTTTGAAAAACAGTTGTGAAACCATCCAAACAGTTCTTAACCATAAGGGTACTGGGGGTTTCATCATTTAGAACTGCCTTTACCAGAGTATTTTGACTTTCCACAGAGTTAGAGTTGAAGGTAACCTGAATTCATCATAACACTTTTCAAGACCTGAAAACAACTTTGTGTACACATGTGTGACGGCTTGTTTTCCAACAGGAAACTGTTCAAAACAGTTCATTTCTGTAAAAAACTATGTCGCAGATGTATTTCAAGTGGTTTCACAACATAGAAGTTAAGACTTATTGAGTTTCACTCAACTTCAGTTTTTGTCCATTGCAAGTTAATGGGATTTTCAAAAGCTGAGTTTGAGATGTTGAATTGCACTTTGAAAAACAGTGGGAAACCATCCAAACAGTTCTTAACCATAAGGGTACTGGGGATTTCATCATTTAGAACTGCTTTTACCAGAGTATTTTGACTTTACACAGCGTTAGAGTTGAAGGTAACCTTATTTCACCATAACGCGTATCAAGGGCTGAAAATCAGTTTGTGTACACATGTGTGACGGCTTGTTTTCCACCAGGAAACTGTTCAAAACAGTTTATTTCTGTAAAAACTATGTCACAGATGTGTTTCAAGTGGTTTCACAACATAGAAGTTAAGACTCATTGAGTTTCACTCAACTTCAGTTTTTGTACATTGCAAGTTAATGGGGATTTCAAAAGTTGAGTTTAAGATGTGAAGTGCACTTTGAAAAACAGTAGGGAAACCATCCAAACAGTTCTTAACCATAAGGGTACTGGGGATTTCATCATTTAGAACTGCTTTTACCAGAGTATTTTGACTTTACACAGCGTTAGAGTTGAAGGTAACCTTATTTCACCATAACGCGTTTCAGGGCCTGAAATTCACTTTTTGTTCACATGTGTGACGCCTTGTTTTCCACTAGGAAACTGTTCAAAACAGTTCATTTCTGTAAAAAACTATGTCGCAGATGTGTTTCAAGTGTTTCAACTTTCACAACATAGAAGTTAAGACTCATTAAATTTAACTCAACTTCAGTTTTTGCCCAATGCAACTCAATAGGATTTTCCAAAGCTGAGTTTGAGATGTTGAATTGCACTTTGAAAAACAGTGGGTAACCATCAAAACAATTCTTAACCATAAGGATACTGGGGATTTCATCATTTAGAACTGCTTTTACCAGAGTATTTTGACTTTACACAGCGTTAGAGTTGAAGGTAACCTTATTTCACCATAACGCGTATCAAGGGCTGAAAATCAGTTTGTGTACACATGTGTGACGCCTTGTTTTCCACCAGGAAACTGTTCAAAACAGTCCATTTCTGTAAAAAACTATGTCGCTGTTGTGTTTTAAGTGGTTTCACAACATAGAAGTTAAGACTCATTAAATTTAACTCAACTTCAGTTTTTGCCCAATGCAACTCTATTGGAATGTCAAAAGGTGAGTTTGAGATGTTGAATTGCACTTTGAAAAAAGTGGGGAAACCATCCAAACAGTTCTTAACCATAAGGTACTGAGGATTTCATCATTTAGAACTGCTTTTACCAGAGTATTTTGACTTTACACAGCGTTAGAGTTGAAGGTAACCTTATTTCACAATAACGCGTTTCAGGGCCTGAAAATAACTTTGTGTACACATGTGTGACGCCTTGTTTTCCACCAGGAAACTGTTCAAAACAGTTCATTTCTGTAAAAACTATGTCGCTGATGTTTTTCAAGTGGTTTCACAAAATAGAAGTTAAGACTCATTGAGTTTCACTCAACTTTAGATTTAGCCCAATGCAAGTCAACGGGAATTTCAAAAAGTGAGTTTGAGATGTTGAATTGCACTTTGAAAAACAGTTGTGAAACCATCCAAACAGTTCTTAACCATAAGGGTACTGGGGTTTCATCATTTAGAACTGCCTTTACCAGAGTATTTTGACTTTCAACAGAGTTAGAGTTGAAGGTAACCTGAATTCATCATAACACTTTTCAAGACCTGAAAACAACTTTGTGTACACATCTGTGACGGCTTGTTTTCCACCAGGAAACTGTTCAAAACAGTTCATTTCTGTAAAAAACTAGTGTCACAGATGTGTTTCAAGTGGTTTCACAAAATAGAAGTTAAGACTCATTGAGTTTCACTCAACTTCAGTTTTTGTCCATTGCAAGTTAATGGGAATTTCAAAAAGTGAGTTTAAGATGTGAAGTGCACTTTGAAAAACAGTTGGGAAACCATCCAAACAGTTCTTAACCATAAGGGTACTGGGGATTTCATCATTTAGAACTGTTTTTACGATAGTATTTTGACTTTAAACAGCGTTAGAGTTGAAGGTAACCTTATTTCACCATAACGCGTTTCAGGGCCTGAAATTCACTTTGTGTACACATGTGTGATGCCTTGTTTTCCACCAGGAAACTGTTCAAAACAGTTCATTTCTGTAAAAAACTATGTCGCAGATGTGTTTCAAGTGGTTTCACAACATAGAAGTTAAGACTCATTAAATTTAACTCAACTTCAGTTTTTGTCCAATGCAACTCAATAGGAATTTCAAAAGGTGAGTTTGAGATGTTGAATTGCACTTTGAAAAACAGTTGGGAAACCATCCAAACAGTTCTTAACCATAAGGGTACTGGGGATTTCATCATTTAGAACTGCTTTTACCAGAGTATTTTGACTTTCCACAGCGTTAGAGTTGAAGGTAACCTTATTTCACCATAACGCGTTTCAGGGCCTGAAATTCACATTTTGTACACATGTGTGACGCCTTGTTTTCCACCAGGAAACTGTTCAAAACAGTTCATTTCTGTAAAAAACTATGTCGCAGAAGTGTTTCAAGTGGTTTCACAACATAGAAGTTAAGACTCATTAAATTTAACTCAACTTCAGTTTTTGTCCAATGCAACTCAATAGGAATTTCAAAAGTGAGTTTGAGATGTTGAATTGCACTTTGAAAAACAGTTGGGAAACCATCCAAACAGTTCTTAACCATAAGGGTACTGGGGATTTCATCATTTAGAACTGCTTTTACCAGAGTATTTTGACTTTACACAGCGTTAGAGTTGAAGGTAACCTTATTTCACCATAACGCGTTTCAGGGCCTGAAATTCACTTTGTGTACACATGTGTGACGCCTTGTTTTCCACCAGGAAACTGTTCAAAACAGTTCATTTCTGTAAAAACTATGTCGCAGATGTGTTTCAAGTGTTTCCACTTTCACAACATAGAAGTTAAGACTCATTAAATTTAACTCAACTTCAGTTTTTGCCCAATGCAACTCAATAGGATTTTCAAAAGCTGAGTTTGAGATGTTGAATTGCACTTTGAAAAACAGTTGGGAAACCATCCAAACAGTTCTTAACCATAAGGGTACTGGGGGTTTCATCAATTAGAACTGCCTTTACCAGAGTATTTTGACTTTCCACAGAGTTAGAGTTGAAGGTAACCTGACTTCATCATAACACTTTTTAAGACCTGAAAACAACTTTGTGTACACATCTGTGACGGCTTGTTTTCCACCAGGAAACTGTTCAAAACAGTTCATTTCTGTAAAAACTATGTCACAGATGTGTTTCAAGTGGTTTCACAACATAGAAGTTAAGACTCATTGAGTTTCACTCAACTTTAGATTTAGCCCAATGCAAGTTAATGGGGATTTCAAAAAGTGAGTTTAAGATGTGAAGTGCACTTTGTAAAACAGTTGGGAAACCATCCAAACAGTTCTTAAACCATAAGGGTACTGGGGATTTCATCATTTAGAACTGCTTTTACCAGAGTATTTTGACTTTACACAGCGTTAGAGTTGAAGGTAACCTTATTTCACCATAACGCGTTTCAGGGCCTGAAATTCACTTTTGTACACATGTGTGACGCCTTGTTTTCCACCAGGAAACTGTTCAAAACAGTTCATTTCTGTAAAAACTATGTCGCAGATGTGTTTCAAGTGGTTTCACAACATAGAAGTTAAGACTCATTAAATTTAACTCAACTTCAGTTTTTGCCCAATGCAACTCAATATAATTTTCAAAAGCTGAGTTTGAGATGTTGAATTGCACTTTGAAAAACAGTGGGTAACCATCCAAACAGTTCTTAACCATAAGGGTACTGGGGATTTCATCATTTAGAACTGCTTTTACCAGAGTATTTTGACTTTACACAGCGTTAGAGTTGAAGGTAACCTTATTTCACCATAACGCGTTTCAGGGCCTGAAAATAACTTTGTGTACACATGTGTGACGCCTTGTTTTCCACCAGGAAACTGTTCAAAACAGTTCATTTCTGTAAAAAACTATGTCGCAGAAGTGTTTCAAGTGTTTTCACAACATAGAAGTTAAGACTCATTGAGTTTCACTCAACTTCAGTTTTTGTCCATTGCAAGTTAATGGGGATTTCAAAAAGTGAGTTTAAGATGTGAAGTGCACTATGAAAAACAGTTGGGAAACCATCCAAACAGTTCTTAACCATAAGGGTACTGGGGATTTTATCATTTAGAACTGTTTTTACCATAGTATTTTGACTTTACACAGCGTTAGAGTTGAAGGTAAACTTATTTCACCATAACGCGTTTCAGGGCCTGAAATTCACTTTGTGTACACATGTGTGACGCCTTCTTTTCCACCAGGAAACTGTTCAAAACAGTTCATTTCTGTAAAAAACTATGTCGCAGAAGTGTTTCAAGTATTTTCACAACATAGAAGTTAAGACTTGAATATATAAAGTCAGCGTCGGAATTTATAAAGTCATTCCTGATTATATAAAGTCAACATCGGAGTATATAGAACAATTAGAACAATTAGAACAATCTAGACGAGAACAGGCCATTCAGCCCAACAAAGCTCGCCAGTCCTATCCACTTGCTTCCTCCAAGAAAACATCAAGTCGAGTTTTGAAAGTCCCTAACATCTTACTGTCTACCACACTACTTGGTAACTTATTCCAAGTGTCTATCGTTCTTTGTGTAAAGAAAAACTTCCTAATGTTTGTGCGAAATTTACCCTTAACAAGTTTCCAACTGTGTCCCCGTGTTCTTGATGAGCTCATTTTAAAATACAAGTCTCGATCCACTGTACTAATTCCCTTCATAATTTTAAACACTTCAATCATGTCACCTCTTAATCTTCTTTTGCTTAAACTGTAAAGGCCCAGCTCTTTTAATCTTTCCTCATAATTCAACCCCTGTAGACCTGGAATCAGCCTAGTCGCTCTTCTCTGGACCTTTTCTAGTGCTGCTATGTCCTTTTTGTAGCCTGGAGACCAAAACTGCACACAGTACTCAAGATGAGGCCTCACCAGTGCATTATAAAGGTTGAGCATAACCTCCTTGGACTTGTACTCCACAGATCGTGCTATATAACCTAACATTCTGTTAGCCTTCTTAATGGCTTCTGAACACTGTTTGGAAGTTGATAGCTTGGAGTCCACTATGACTCCTAAATCCTTCTCATAAGGTGTACTCTCGATTTTTCGACCGCCCATTGTGTATTCAAACCTAATATTTTTACTTCCTATGTGTAATACTTTACATTTACTGACATTAAATTTCATCTGCCACAGATCTGCCCAAGCCTGTATGCTATCCAAGTCCTTCTGTAATGATATAACGGATTCCAAATTATCTGCTAATCCACCTAACTTGGTATCATCTGCAAACTTAACCAGCTTGTTACTTATATTCCTATCTAAATCATTTATATATATTAAAAATAGCAGCGGCCCTAGCACTGACCCCTGTGGAACACCACTCTTAACATCAGCCAGTTCTGATGAGGTTCCTCGCACCATCACCCTCTGCTTCCTGTGTCTGAGCCAATTCTGCACCCATCTAAAAACATCACCCTGAATTCCCACTTCTTTTAACTTGATGCCCAACCTCTCATGTGGCACCTTATCAAATGCTTTCTGAAAGTCCAGATAAATAATATCATAAGCTCCACTTTGATCGTATCCTTTTGTTGCCTCCTCATAGAATTCCAACATGTTAGTAAAACACGACCTCCCCTTCTGAACCCATGCTGACTGTTCAGAATAACTCCTGTCCTTGTCATGTGTTGCTCAATCTTATCCTTAATAATTCCTTCCATTAATTTTCCTGTGATGCTTGTTGCTTACTGGCCTATAGTTGCTTGGATCTGCCCTGTCACCCTTTTTATATAATGGGATGATATTTGCCATTTTCCAGTCCTTTGGAATCTCTCCAGTGCACAGTGACTTCCTAAAAATACGTGTCAAGGGTTTATATATGTACTCACTAGCCTCCTTAAGAACACGAGGATAAATATTATCTGGGCCTGGTGATTTGTTTGATTTCATCTTATTTAATCTGAGCAGCACTTCTCCCTCTACAATTTCCAAATCCCTCAGTACCTCCTTAGTAGTTGTGTTTACCTCTGGCAGGTTATCCACTTGCTCACTTGTAAACACCTCAGAAAAATGTAAGTTTAGGGCATCTGCTATTTCATTGTCTGTATCTTTTAATTCCCCTTTACTATTCCTGATGAACTTGACCTCCTCCTTAACTGTTCTTTTACTACTAAAATACTGAAAGAATCTCTTGGGGTCTTCTTTCGCCTTATCTGCTATATTCCTCTCCAACTGTCTTTTAGCCTCTCTGATATCCTTCTTAATGGTTGCCCTCATGTTCTCATACGCGCTACGGTTCTCTTTGCAGTCATTAGTCTTATATGCCTTATACAGCAGTTTTTTTCCTTTGCAACTTCTTTTTTAAATCTTTATTAATCCATCGTGGAGATTTTTTTAGTTTCCTATTACTTCCAAATTTAGGTATGTATCTGTCCTGCATTACATGTAAAACATTTTAAACCTGTTCCACTGCTCCTCGACTGTCTCCACATTTAAAAGCTTATCCCAGTCTATCCTACTTAGACTTTGTCGCATCTGCTCAAAATTAGCCCTACTAAAGTTCAACTTAACAATTTTAGTCTTTGCATCTGTACTCTTACAAAATACTGAGAATTGTATTACATTATGGTCACTTGACCCTAGTGGTTCAATCACCTCTACACCCTCAATTCTATCCTGATTATTACAGAATACTAAATCCAGATAGGCTTCACCCCTTGTTGGTGCTTTAACATGCTGTGTTAAAAAACAGTCGTCGATTACTTCTAAAAACTCCTGCTCTTGTGCTCCTCCATCTGTAAGGTTATCCCAGTTAATATTTGGATAATTAAAGTCCCCCATGACTATAATATCCCCCTGTAAACTTGCCTTTTTGATATTACTAAAAAGATGTGTGTTGAAATTACTGTCTGAATTGGGTGGTCTATAACACACTCCTAAAATGAGACCTTTTTCCCTAATATTTTCCAGGCGAAGCCACATGTCCTCACTAAGATGGGGCTCATCATCCAACTGAAGATGACTTACATTTAATTCCTGTTTGGCATAAACAGCAACCCCACCTCCTTTTCTGTTCTGTCTATCCTTCCTAAAAAATGTGTATCCCTCTATGTTACACTCATCCCCATCTTTGTTATTTAGCCAGGTTTCCGTTATTGCTATAATATCATAATTGTGCTCTGCTACATACAACTCCAACTCACTTACCTTATTTTTGATACTTCTAGCATTAAGGCAAGCTATTTTTAATGTGTTAATCCTTCTATCTTTACGTGTTTGCTTAAAATTTACATTACTATGCATTTTTATTTCTACACCATTGTTTGTTCTTCCATGTATAGATCTAAATCTGGCCTGTCCTAAACTCCCTGCCCCCCCATTCCCTAGTTTAAACAATCCTCGACTAGCCTACACATACGCCTCCCCAATACATTGGTGCCCCTCCGGTTCAGATGTAACCCGTCACGGCGGAACAGGTCCCATCTGTTCCAAAAGGAGTCCCAATGCCCCATAAACCTATACCCTTCTACCCTGCACCAAGATTTGAGCCACGCGTTAAGCCTTCTAATCTCCTCAATCTTACCTTTCACTCAACTTCAGTTTTTGTCCATTGCAAGTTAATGGGGATTTCAAAAAGTGAGTTTAAGATGTGAAGTGCACTTTGAAAAACAGTTGGGAAACCATCCAAACAGTTCTTAACCATAAGGGTACTGGGGATTTCATCATTTAGAACTGTTTTTACCATAGTATTTTGACTTTACACAGCGTTAGAGTTGAACGTAACCTTATTTCACCATAACGCGTTTCAGGTCCTGAAATTCACTTTGTGTACACATGTGTGACGCCTTGTTTTCCACCAGGAAACTGTTCAAAACAGTTCATTTCTGTAAAAAACTATGTCGCAGATGTGTTTCAAGTGTTTCAACTTTCACAACATAGAAGTTAAGACTCATTAAATTTAACTTAACTTCAGTTTTTGCCCAATGCAACTCAATAGGATTTTCAAAAGCTGAGTTTGAGATGTTGAATTGCACTTTGAAAAACAGTTGGGAAACCATCCAAACAGTTCTTAACCATAAGGGTACTGGGGGTTTCATCATTTAGAACTGCCTTTACCACAGTATTTTGACTTTCCACAGAGTTAGAGATGAAGGTAACCTGACTTCATCATAACACTTTTCAAAACCTAAAAACAACTTTATGTACACATCTGTGACGGCTTGTTTTCCACAAGGAAACTGTTCAAAACAGTTCATTTCTGTAAAAACTATGTCACAGATGTGTTTCAAGTGGTTTCACAACATAGAAGTTAAGACTCATTAAATTTAACTCAACTTCAGTTTTTGCCCAATGCAACTCAATAGGATTTTCAAAAGCTGAGTTTGAGTTATTGAATTGCACTTTGAAAAACAGTAGGGAAACCATCAAAACAGTTCTTAACCATAAGGGTACTGGGGATTTCATCATTTAGAACTGCTTTTACCAGAGTACTTTGACTTTACACAGCGTTAGAGTTGAAGGTAACCTGACTTCATCATAACACTTTTCAAGACCTGAAAACAACTTTGTGTACACATCTGTGACGGCTTGTTTTCCACCAGGAAACTGTTCAAAACAGTTCATTTCTGTAAAAAACTATGTCGCAGATGTGTTTCAAGTGGTTTCACAACATAGAAGTTAAGACTCATTAAATTTAACTCAACTTCAGTTTTTGCCCAATGCAACTCAATAGGATTTTCAAAAGCTGAGTTTGAGATGTTGAATTGCACTTTGAAAAACAGTGGGGAAACCATCAAAACAGTTCTTAACCATAAGGGTACTGGGGATTTCATAATTTAGAACTGCTTTTACCAGAGTACTTTGACTTTACACAGCGTTAGAGTTGAAGGTAACCTTATTTCACCATAACGCGTTTCAGGGCCTGAAATTCACTTTGTTTACACATGTGTGACGCCTTGTTTTCCACCAGGAAACTGTTCAAAACAGTTAATTTCTGTTAAAAACTATGTCGCAGATGTATTTCAAGTGGGTTCACAACATAGAAGTTAAGACTCATTGAGTTTCACTCAACTTCAGTTTTTGTCCATTGCAAGTTAATGGGGATTTCAAAAAGTGAGTTTAAGATGTGAAGTGCACTATGAAAAACAGTTGGGAAACCATCCAAACAGTTCTTAACCATAAGGGTACTGGGGATTTTATCATTTAGAACTGTTTTTACCATAGTATTTTGACTTTACACAGCGTTAGAGTTGAAGGTAACCTTATTTCACCATAACGCGTTTCAGGGCCTGAAATTCACTTTTTGTACACATGTGTGACGCCTTGTTTTCCACTAGGAAACTGTTCAAAACAGTTCATTTCTGTAAAAAACTATGTCGCAGATGTGTTTCAAGTGGTTTCACAACATAGAACTTAAGACTCATTAAATTTAACTCAACTTCAGTTTTTGCCCAATGCAACTCAATAGGAATTTCAAAAGGTGAGTTTGAGATGTTGAATTGCTTTTTGAAAAACAGTTGGGAAACCATCAAACAGTTCTTAACCATAAGGGTACTGGGGATTTCATCATTTAGAACTGCTTTTACCAGAGTATTTTGACTTTCCACAGAGTTAGAGTTGAAGGTAACCTGAATTCAACATAACGCGTTTCAAGGGCTGAAAATCACTTTGTGTACACATGTGTGACGCCTTGTTTTCCACCAGGAAACTGTTCAAAACAGTTCATTTCTGTAAAAACTATGTCGCTGATGTTTTTCAAGTGGTTTCACAACATAGAAGTTAAGACTCATTGAGTTTCACTCACCTTCAGTTTTTGTCCATTGCAAGTTAATGGGGATTTCAAAAGGTGAGATTAAGATGTGAAGTGCACTTTGAAAAACAGTTGTGAAACCATCCAAACAGTTCTTAACCATAAGGGTACTGGGGGTTTCATCATTTAGAACTGCCTTTACCAGAGTATTTTGACATTCCACAGAGTTAGAGTTGAAGGTAACCTGAATTCATCATAACACTTTTCAAGACCTGAAAACAACTTTGTGTACACATGTGTGATACCTTGTTTTCCAACAGGAAACTGTTCAAAACAGTTCATTTCTGTAAAAAACTATGTCGCAGATGTATTTCAAGTGGTTTCACAACATAGAAGTTAAGACTCATTGAGTTTCACTCACCTTCAGTTTTTGTCCATTGCAAGTTAATGGGGATTTCAAAAAGTGAGTTTAAGATGTGAAGTGCACTATGAAAAATAGTTGGGAAACCATCCAAACAGTTCTTAACCATAAGGGTACTGGGGATTTTATCATTTAAAACTGTTTTACCATAGTTTTTTGACTTTACACAGCGTTAGAGTTGAAGGTAGCCTTATTTCACCATAACGCGTTTCAGGGCCTGAAATTCACTTTGTGTACACATGTGTGACGCCTTGTTTTCCACCAGGAAACTGTTCAAAACAGTTCATTTCTGTAAAAAACTATGTCGCAGATGTGTTTCAAGTGTTTCAACTTTCACAACATAGAAGTTAAGACTCATTAAATTTAACTCAACTTCAGTTTTTGCCCAATGCAACTCAATAGGATTTTCAAAAGCTGAGTTTGAGATGTTGAATTGCACTTTGAAAAACAGTTGGGAAACCATCCAAACAGTTCTTAACCATAAGGGTACTGGGGGTTTCATCAATTAGAACTGCCTTTACCAGAGTATTTTGACTTTCCACAGAGTTAGAGTTGAAGGTAACCTGACTTCATCATAACACTTTTTAAGACCTGAAAACAACTTTGTGTACACATCTGTGACGGCTTGTTTTCCACCAGGAAACTGTTCAAAACAGTTCATTTCTGTAAAAAACTATGTCACAGATGTGTTTCAAGTGGTTTCACAACATAGAAGTTAAGACTCATTGAGTTTCACTCAACTTCAGTTTTTGTCCATTGCAAGTTAATGGGGATTTCAAAAAGTGAGTTTAAGATGTGAAGTGCACTTTGAAAAACAGTTGGGAAACCATCCAAACAGTTCTTAAACATAAGGGTACTGGGGATTTCATCATTTAGAACTGCTTTTACCAGAGTACTTTGACTTTACACAGCGTTAGAGTTGAAGGTAACCTTATTTCACCATAACGCGTTTCAGGGCCTGAAAATAACTTTGTTTACACATGTGTGACGCCTTGTTTTCCACCAGGAAACTGTTCAAAACAGTTCATTTCTGTAAAAAACTATGTAGCTGATGTTTTCAAGTGGTTTCACAACATAGAAGTTAAGACTCATTGAGTTTCACTCAACTTTAGATTTGGCCCAATGCAAGTCAAAGGGGATTTTCAAAAGCTGAGTTTGAGATGTTGAATTGCACTTTGAAAAACAGTTTGGAAACCATCCAAACAGTTCTTAACCATAAGGGTACTGGGGGTTTCATCAATTAGAACTGCCTTTACCAGAGTATTTTGACTTTCCACAGAGTTAGAGTTGAAGGTAACCTGACTTCATCATAACACTTTTTAAGACCTGAAAACAACTTTGTGTACACATCTGTGACGGCTTGTTTTCCACCAGGAAACTGTTCAAAACAGTTCATTTCTGTAAAAAACTATGTCGCAGATGTATTTCAAGTGGTTTCACAACATAGAAGTTAAGACTCATTGAGTTTCACTCAACTTCAGTTTTTGTCCATTGCAAGTTAATGGGGATTTCAAAAAGTGAGTTTAAGATGTGAAGTGCACTATGAAAAATAGTTGGGAAACCATCCAAACAGTTCTTAACCATAAGGGTACTGGGTATTTTATCATTTAGAACTGTTTTTACCATAGTTTTTTGACTTTACACAGCGTTAGAGTTGAAGGTAGCCTTATTTCACCATAACGCGTTTCAGGGCCTGAAATTCACTTTGTGTACACATGTGTGACGCCTTGTTTTCCACCAGGAAACTGTTCAAAACAGTTCATTTCTGTAAAAACTATGTCGCAGATGTGTTTCAAGTGTTTCAACTTTCACAACATAGAAGTTAAGACTCATTAAATTTAACTCAACTTCAGTTTTAGCCTAATGCAAATAAATAGGATTTTCAAAAGCTGAGTTTGAGATGTTGAATTGCACTTTGGAAAAACAGTTGGGAAACCATCCAAACAGTTCTTAACCATAAGGGTACTAGGGGTTTCATCATTTAGAACTGCCTTTACCAGAGTATTTTGACTTTCCACAGAGTTAGAGTTGAAGGTAACCTGACTTCATCATAACACTTTTCAAGACCTGAAAACAACTTTGTGTACACATCTGTGACGGCTTGTTTTCCACCAGGAAACTGTTCAAAACAGTTCATTTCTGTAAAAACTATGTCACAGATGTGTTTCAAGTGGTTTCACAACATAGAAGTTAAGACTCATTGAGTTTCACTCAACTTCAGTTTTTGTCCATTGCAAGTTAATGGGGATTTCAAAAAGTGAGTTTAAGATGTGAAGTGCACTATGAAAAACAGTTGAGAAACCATCCAAACAGTTCTTAACCATAAGGGTACTGGGGATTTTATCATTTAGAACTGTTTTTACCATAGTTTTTGACTTTACACAGCGTTAGAGTTGAAGGTAGCCTTATTTCACCATAATGCGTTTCAGGTCCTGAAATTCACTTTGTGTACACATGTGTGACGCCTTGTATTCCACCAGGAAATTGTTCAAAACAGTTCATTTCTGTAAAAAACTATGTCGCAGATGTGTTTCAAGTGGTTTCACAACATAGAAGTTAAGACTCATTAAATTTAACTCAACTTCAGTTTTTGCTCAATGCAACTCAATAGGAATTTCAAAAGGTGAGTTTGAGATGTTGAATTGCACTTTGAAAAACAGTTGGGAAACCATCCAAACAGTTCTTAACCATAAGGGTACTGGGGATTTCATCATTTAGAACTGCTTTTACCAGAGTATTTTGACTTTACACAGCGTTAGAGTTGAAGGTAACCTTATTTCACCATAACGCGTTTCAGGGCCTGAAAATAACTTTGTGTACACATGTGTGACGCCTTGTTTTCCACCAGGAAACTGTTCAAAACAGTTCATTTCTGTAAAAACTATGTCGCTGATGTTTTCAAGTGGTTTCACAACATAGAAGTTAAGACTCATTGAGTTTCACTCAACTTCAGTTTTGCCCAATGCAAGTCAATGGGGATTTCAAAAAGTGAGTTTGAGATGTTGAAGTGCACTTTGAAAAACAGTTGTGAAACCATCCAAACAGTTCTTAACCATAAGGGTACTGGGAGTTTCATCATTTAGAACTGCCTTTACCAGAGTATTTTGACTTTACACAGAGTTAGAGTTGAAGGTAACCTGAATTCATCATAACACTTTTCAAGACCTGAAAACAACTTTGTGTACACATGTGTGATACCTTGTTTTCCAACAGGAAACTGTTCAAAACAGTTCATTTCTGTAAAAACTATGTCGCAGATGTATTTCAAGTGGTTTCACAACATAGAAGTTAAGACTCATTGAGTTTCACTCAACTTCAGTTTTTGTCCATTGCAAGTTAATGGGGATTTCAAAAGGTGAGTTTAAGATGTGAAGTGCACTTTGAAAAACAGTTGGGAAACCATCCAAACAGTTCTTAACCATAAGGGTACTGGGGATTTCATCATTTAGAACTGCTTTTACCAGAGTATTTTGACTTTACACAGCGTTAGAGTTGAAGGTAACCTTATTTCACCATAACGCGTTTCAGGGCCTGAAAATAACTTTGTGTACACATGTGTGACGCCTTGTTTTCCACCAGGAAACTGTTCAAAACAGTTCATTTCTGTAAAAAATATGTCGCTGATGTTTTCAAGTGGTTTCACAACATAGAAGTTAAGACTCATTGAGTTTCACTCAACTTCAGTTTTTGCCCAATGCAAGTCAATGGGGATTTCAAAAAGTGAGTTTGAGATGTTGAAGTGCACTTTGAAAAACAGTTGGGAAACCATCCAAACAGTTCTTAACCATAAGGGTACTGGGGATTTCATCATTTAGAACTGCTTTTACCAGAGTATTTTGACTTTACACAGCGTTAGAGTTGAAGGTAACCTTATTTCACCATAACGCTTTCAGGGCCTGAAAATAACTTTGTGTACACATGTGTGACGCCTTGTTTTCCACCAGGAAACTGTTCAAAACAGTTCATTTCTGTAAAAAACTATGTCGCAGATGTGTTTCAAGTGGTTTCACAACATAGAAGTTAAGACTCATTGAGTTTCACTCAACTTCAGTTTTTGCCCAATGCAACTCAATAGGGATTTCAAAAGTGAGTTTGAGATGTTGAAGTGCACTTTGAAAACAGTTGGGAAACCATCCAAACAGTTCTTAACCATAAGGGTACTGGGGATTTCATCATTTAGAACTGCTTTTACCAGAGTATTTTGACTTTACACAGCGTTAGAGTTGAAGGTAACCTTATTTCACCATAACGCTTCAAGGCCTGAAAATAACTTTGTGTACACATGTGTGACGCCTTGTTTTCCACCAGGAAACTGTTCAAAACAGTTCATTTCTGTAAAAACTATGTCGCTGATGTGTTTCAAGTGGTTTCA
>NW_024385766.1:0-10052 GCF_016835505.1 Polypterus senegalus
AGAAACTATATAAAGAAAGATTTGATAGAAGAAAAAGATAATACTCACAGTATACCAAGAGAAGAGGCGAACCTCAAACAAACGCATACAGACCAGAGTAATAGGACAGATAGAGATAGATAGATAGATAGATAGATAGATAGATAGATAGATAGATATGAAAGGCTATATGATAGATAGATAGATAGATAGATAGATAGATAGATAGATAGATAGATAGATAGATAGATGTGAAAGGCACTATATAATAGATAGATAGATAGATAGATAGATAGATAGATAGATAGAAGATATAGATAGATAGATAGAAGTGAAAGGCACTATATACTAGATAGATAGATAGATAGATAGATAGATAGATAGATAGATAGATAGATAGATAGATGTGAAAGGCACTATATAATAGATAGATTGATAGATAGATAGATAGATAGATAGAGAGATAGATAGATATGAAAGGCAGTATATGATAGATAGATAGTGATAGATAGATAGATAGATAGATACAAAGTAGATAGATAGATAGATAGATAGATAATTTAGCGTAGAAAGGCACTATATAATAGATAGTATATGATAGATAGATAGATAGATAGATAGATAGATATAGATAGATACATAGATAGATATGAAAGGCAGTATATGATAGATGGATAGATAGATAGATAGATAGATAGATAGATAGATAGATGTGAAAGGCACTATATAATAGATAGATTGATAGATAGATAGATAGATAGATAGATAGATAGAGAGATAGATAGATAGATAGATATGAAAGGCAGTATATGATAGATAGATAGATAGATAGATAGATAGATAGATAGATAGATAGATAGATAGATAGATAGATAGATAGATAGATAGATGATGAAAGCATATATAATAGATAGATAGATAGATGTGAAAGGCACTATATGTGAAAGGCACTATATAATAGATAGATAGATAGATAGATAGATAGATATGATAGGCACTATATAATAGATAGATAGATAGATAGATAGATAGATAGATAGATAGATAGATAGATGAGGGTCACAGTGGGCTGCAGTATCAGACTCAAGGCAGGACAGTCCTGGAGGCAGTGAGTAAACGGCACACTCAGGGTCAGCTTGCGGTGGTCAGTTAACTTTGACTCGCATGTTCTTTGGGTTACCAAGAAGGAAACACAAGCAGAACATACAAACTCCACACAGGCGATGAGTGCCCACATGATCGGATATTGTTTGTTTGTTTTCCATTTACTTCATAGGTTTATTCTCTCAAATGCTTGGATGGATTTCCAGCTTTTGAAATGAGCCCTTAATTACAGCTTGACAGAAGAGGCGATGTAGAACATGGAAACAGGGCACACCGAGTGAGGTGTGCTGTACAAGGAAGAAAGTGCAGTGGGAATGACCACAGAATGCGTTGGCTGAGAAAAATGTGACATGTTCAGATTCCAGGGGAAAAATCTGTGGCTGAAAAGTATCTTATGAATTCAATGCCCAGATTTCCAAAGAACAGGTGATCCACGCCTGTTGGAATATCTGACTTCCAAGTGCCAAAGAGTGGCACCAAGGCCATGGTGAGATGAAACTGAACATTGCTTATTAGTGACTGAGCTAACACGTCAGTCCACCGCTGTGATACTTTGCTTAATCCACCTGAGTCAAGCATTCCAGCAAGACAGGAGGAGATGTGCTGCCTGTTAAAATGAAGTCACCTTTTTAACTGGAAGTGGATGGGTTTTGAGGAGGCGCCCACCTACCCATCATCATCCCCTTCAGTGGAAGAAATTAAAGTGACAAAGAGGATACCTGAACCTGAATCTGCAATGCTAATCACTGAGCCACCCATGAATCTACCACAAAAGAAAAAGTCTGCAACAAGAATAAAAAGAAAATGGAGGGAGGCCTACCTCAGTGTTCTGTGATACAGTATGAGAGACAAACAGATATATAAGGGATGTGATAGACAGTGTACAATGAAAAGTTTTGGATAGCCCTGAAAGGCACTATATATTACAAAATATTTTGAAAATAAATATATTTATATTAAGGAAAGCCAGATAGATAGATAGATAGATAGATAGATAGATAGATAGATAGATAGATAGATAGATAGATAGATAGATAGATAAGGCACTATATAACTGATAGACAGATAGGAAAGGCACTACACATAGACAAATAGTTGTAGAAAGCCCTGAAAGGCACTATATAATGCATAGATGAATAGATATGAATGTCACTATACTAAGATAAATACTTATACAATAGTTATACATAGCCCAGAAATGCACTATAAAAAGCATTGACATGAAACGTACTCTACAATTGAAAGACAAATGGTTATACATAGTAGAATGGCACTATATAATAAATAGATGGAGAGTTATGAATGACAATACAAAATATGTAGACAATGGTTTTAGCTAGCCCTGAAAAGAATGATAGATAGCTATGAAAGACACTATACTATAGATAAATAATTGTAGATAGCACAGAAAGACACACATATAATAGGTAGACAATAAATGTAGTTTTAGACAGCCCTGAAAGGAAATACGTAAAAGATCAACATGAAAGGTACTACAGTGTAGAAAGTGAAATAATTATAGATAGTCCTGAAAGGCACTGTATAATAGATAGATAGATAGATAGATAGATAGATAGATAGATAGATAGATAGATAGATAGATAGATAGATGTGAAAGGCACTATATAATAGATAGATTGATAGATAGATAGATAGATAGATAGATAGATAGATAGATAGATAGATAGATAGGCACTATATGATAGATAGATAGATAGATAGATAGATAGATAGATAGATAGATAGATAGATAGATAGATAGAAGTGAAAGGCACTATATGATAGATAGATAGATAGATAGATAGATAGATAGATAGATAGATAGATAGATATGAAAGGCAGTATATGATAGATGATGTGAAAGGCACTAGATAGATAGATAGATAGATAGATAGATAGATGTGAAAGGCACTATATAATAGATAGATAGATAGATAGATAGATAGATAGATAGATAGATAGATAGATAGATAGATAGATAGATGTGAAAGGCACTATATAATAGATAGATAGATAGATAGATAGATAGATAGATAGATAGATAGATAGATAGATAGATAGATAGATAGATAGATGAGGGTCACAGTGGGCTGCAGTATCAGACTCAAGGCAGGACAGTCCTGGAGGCAGTGAGTAAACGGCACACTCAGGGTCAGCTTGCGGTGGTCAGTTAACTTTGACTCGCATGTTCTTTGGGTTACCAAGAAGGAAACACAAGCAGAACATACAAACTCCACACAGGCGATGAGTGCCCACATGATCGGATATTGTTTGTTTGTTTTCCATTTACTTCATAGGTTTATTCTCTCAAATGCTTGGATGGATTTCCAGCTTTTGAAATGAGCCCTTAATTACAGCTTGACAGAAGAGGCGATGTAGAACATGGAAACAGGGCACACCGAGTGAGGTGTGCTGTACAAGGAAGAAAGTGCAGTGGGAATGACCACAGAATGCGTTGGCTGAGAAAAATGTGACATGTTCAGATTCCAGGGGAAAAATCTGTGGCTGAAAAGTATCTTATGAATTCAATGCCCAGATTTCCAAAGAACAGGTGATCCACGCCTGTTGGAATATCTGACTTCCAAGTGCCAAAGAGTGGCACCAAGGCCATGGTGAGATGAAACTGAACATTGCTTATTAGTGACTGAGCTAACACGTCAGTCCACCGCTGTGATACTTTGCTTAATCCACCTGAGTCAAGCATTCCAGCAAGACAGGAGATGTGCTGCCTGTTAAAATGAAGTCACCTTTTAACTGGAAGTGGATGGGTTTGAGAGGAGGCCCACCTACCATCATCATCCCCTTCAGTGGAAGAAATTAAAGTGACAAAGAGGATACCTGAACCTGAATCTGCAATGCTAATCACTGAGCCACCCATGAATCTACCACAAAAGAAAAAAAGTCTGCAACAAGAATAAAAGAAAATGGAGGGAGGCCTACCTCAGTGTTCTGTGATACAGTATGAGAGACAAACAGATATATAAGGGATGTGATAGACAGTGTACAATGAAAAGTTTTGGATAGCCCTGAAAGGCACTATATATTACAAAATATTTTGAAAATAAATATATTTATATTAAGGAAAGCCAGATAGATAGATAGATAGATAGATAGATAGATAGATAGATAGATAAGGCACTATATAACTGATAGACAGATAGGAAAGGCACTACACATAGACAAATAGTTGTAGAAAGCCCTGAAAGGCACTATATAATGCATAGATGAATAGATATGAATGTCACTATACTAAGATAAATACTTATACAATAGTTATACATAGCCCAGAAATGCACTATAAAAAGCATTGACATGAAACGTACTCTACAATTGAAAGACAAATGGTTATACATAGTAGAATGGCACTATATAATAAATAGATGGAGAGTTATGAATGACAATACAAAATATGTAGACAATGGTTTTAGCTAGCCCTGAAAAGAATGATAGATAGCTATGAAAGACACTATACTATAGATAAATAATTGTAGATAGCACAGAAAGACACACATATAATAGGTAGACAATAAATGTAGTTTTAGACAGCCCTGAAAGGAAATACGTAAAAGATCAACATGAAAGGTACTACAGTGTAGAAAGTGAAATAATTATAGATAGTCCTGAAAGGCACTGTATAATAGATAGATAGATAGATAGATAGATAGATAGATAGATAGATAGATAGATAGATAGATAGATAGATAGATAGATAGATAGATATGAAAGGCACTATACAGTTGATTCTAGACTGTCTGATGGCTGCCGAGCCTCACAAGTACATCACTGCTTTCCACGGTGTAATGTGTCAGCGGCTAACGATTCTCCAGGGCACCATCTAAAGGTTACAAATGTAACGTCTTCTCACCCCCACTGCCTCCAGTCAGTCCAGGGTCAGTCCTGTAATTGTGATGGCCTCCTCAGTCAGTTTACTCAGCCATCTGTGTTGTTTCCCCAGGTGACCACAGTGCAGAACATCTGCTCACCTCTTTTTAGCGTCTTTTCCTCTGACGCCATCCCCTCCTTCTGGTCTCCTGTTCTTCCCAAGTTGATGACATTTCAAACTGAGTAGCAGAGCTCCATGCCCGTATTGTGTTCAGAAGACTAACCAAGTGGCTCTCTGGACTGCACGACGTGTCCAACCTGACAAGCTGCTGCTCTTCAGTGCCTGAGACAGTAAGCTTTTGGGGACACACACACTTCTTTAAAATTTGATTATGCTGGCTGGGCAGTGTTATCTTAGTTACTTATGGACACCTAGTGGAGACTAAGGGAAGTGCATTCAAGACAAAGACTAGAAAACAGTGGGGGCAAAATGGGAACAATACTACTGAGTTGTGAAGCTGAAGTGAAGACCCTGATGGTGATCTGGGTGACGTTTTGTCTACTAGCTAACCAAAAGAGTTATGTATGCTGTGCCGCCCCCCAAGCTGCGGGACTCTTTTTGTCCTCTGTTGAAATGGACCCCCAATTCGCCAACCTGCTGGGTTGCTCCCTTGGTTGCCAAGCACCCTACATCTCAGGAGTATTTCACTGTCCTTCATACAGCAAACACACTGCAGCGCAGAGTAGTTCAGAATCTTGAGGGGTAATCTGACACCAGCTTGATAGTTTTTTCCTTTAACTAATGTCTTCATCCTGAACTTCTGGAAGTAATTCTTTTCTTGGCTAAAAAGAGAGAAGGTTTCGCCTCTGGCCTCGCTCTGCCTCCCTGGAGATTTAACACACAGCTCACATGTGCTCACTCTTGGCGGCTGTCGTATGTTTGGCGGTGGCATGGCCGCCAGCCGTCATCGTGAGCCTAAAGCTGAGATTAGTTTTGAGTTTGTTTTTTTTAAAAGACTTGGACCAGGGCTTCAACTAAAAGAGCAAGAGAAAGGAAATGTTAAGTCATCCATGAAACATCATGACCTCATGTCGAATTCTACAGGAGGTCCAATATGACAGTAACTGAAGTCATTTGTTGTCCACTCAGGGTGTTGCTCTTGTTTTTCATGGTAGCCCTCCTGATGTTGTCCAATTTCCTGTTATGATGCTCAATAAAATTCAACTAGAGTATGTGGTGAGGGAAACTGTCGGGCTGAAGAAGATGTCCTTCAGGGAAATGTTCTTTGTCTTTGGGACCTCCTGACTCAGTGCAATGGTACCAGTGGGCTGAAAGGATGGTAGGCATGGTAGAAGCTTGGCAATGCCATGGAGAAAGCTGAATAGACAATCAATACTGTTCTGACAAACTGTCGGGTGCCTCATGAGGGAAAGACAAGACCTCACCTAATCTGGGTTAAGCCGGTTTGGAGAGGTTCTGACCTCTTCTGGGGAAATTGTCAGGCGGACACTTTGAGGCAGTATAGGAAATGCCAAGTCATCTATGAAATGTTGACCTCATGTCTAATTCTACAGGAGGTCCAACATGACAGCAACTGAAGTAATTTGTGTTGGTAGAGGGTGTTGCTCCCATCTCGATTTTCGTGGTAGACCTCCTGTGACTTGTCCTGATGTTGTCTAATTTCCTGTTTTATGCTCGACAACATATAAGTAGAATGTGATGTGGCGAGGGAAGATGTCAGGCTCAAGAAGGTGGTCTTAAGGAAATGTTCTCAGTAGTATCGCCTGAGTCAGTCGAGAGGTTCTGATAGGCTGCTGCGAAAGTCACTGTGGAAGAAAAAGCTCAAATGTAAGAGAAGAGGCCATGGAGAATGTCAGATGGACTATCGCGGCTGGTCTGATGAATTGTTTGATACCCCACAAGGGGAAAGGCGTGACCTCAAACCCGGTCTGGGTTAAGCTGAGATTGGAGAGATGGGGAAAATGCCGGGCTGTGGAAGGAACACTTTGAGGTACTCTTCATAAAAAGAAATGTTCGGTCAACCATGAAACATCGTGACCTCATGTTGAATTCTAAAGGAAGTCCAACATGACAGTAACTGAAGTCATTTGTTGTCCACTCAGGGTGTTGCTCTTGTTTTTCATGGTAGCCCTCCTGATGTTGTCCAATTTCCTGTTATGATGATCAATAAAATTCAACTAGAGTATGTGGTGAGGGAAACTGTCGGGCTAAAGAAGATGTCCTTCAGGGAAATGCTCTCTGTCTTTGGGACCTCCTGACTCAGTGCAATGGTACCAGTGGGCTAATAGGATGGTAGGCATGGTAGAAGCTTGGCAATGCCATGGAGAAAGCTGAATAGACAATCAATACTGTTCTGACAAACTGTCGGGTGCCTCATGAGGGAAAGACAAGACCTCACCTAATCTGGGTTAAGCCGGTTTGGAGAGGTTCTGACCTCTTCTGGGGAAATTGTCAGGCGGACACTTTGAGGCAGGATAGGAAATGCCAAGTCATCTATGAAATGTGACCTCATGTCGAATTCTACAGGAGGTCCAACATGACAGCAACTGAAGTCCTCTTGTGTTGGCAGAGGGTGTTGCTCCCATCTCGATTTTCGCTGTAGACCTCCTGTGACTTGTCCTAATGTGGTCTGTTTTTCAGTTATGATGCTCGATAAAATTCAAAAAAGTGAGGGAAACTGTGAGGCTGAAGAAGATGACCTTCAGGGAAATGCTCTCTCTCTCTCTCTGTGTGGGACCTCCTGACTCAGTGGAGCGGTGCCAATGGGCTAAAAGGATGGTAGGCATAGCAGGTGCTTGGCAAGGCCATGGAGAAATCTGTACAGACAATCAATACTGTTCTGACAAACCGTCAGATGCTCTGTGAGGGGATGGCAAGACCTCACCCAATTTTGGAGAGGTTCGGACATCTTCTGGGGAAATTATCAGGCGGATGAAGGGACACTTTGAGGCAGGATAGGAAATGCCAAGTCATCCATGAAATGTGACCTTATGTCTAATTCTACAGGAGATCCAACATGACAGCAAATGAAGTCATCCTGTGTTGGCTGAGGGTGTTGCTCCCATCTTGTCCTGATGTTGTCCAATTTCCTGTTTGATACTCAATAACATACAAGTAGAATGTGATGTGATGAGTCAGATGGACTATCGTGACTGGTCTGCTCAATTGTTTGATACCCCAAAAGGGGGAAGGCATGGATGGCCTCAAACCCAGAGTTAAGCAGGGATTGGCGAGGTGGGGAAATTTTTAGAGTTTGGAAGGAACTCTTTGAGGAACTCTTCAGGAAAAAAAAATGTGTTTCATGGATGTTGGCCATGCTCTTTGACACGTTGTCATGATTGTTGCCAAAGTCATTATGGTGATCTGGGGAGTTCACGATGGTGAGGCTGTTAGCACGGGTGAGATCTGACTGGAGATGCTGAAAGAACGGGACATTGTTGGGAGAGCATGCGTAATGCTTCTATTCAGTATTGGATGGGAAGAAATTAAAGAACCCTTGGACTGGTCTCCATATTTAATATGTGCCACAGAGAGATCAAACTTCTCAACCTCCCAGGGAAGGAGTAGGCCAGGATGCTGAATACGAGTCTCCATCTGATGACTGAGCTGAAGATACAAGAGGAACAATGTGGATTCTTTCACATGGACCAGTAGACGAGCTCTTCTCCATGCTGGAGGTGCGTGGGAGTAGGATGACTCCGTATCCATGTGTGCTGCAGGAATACGGGGGAGCCGGGGTGCTCTACAGGTCTGTGGTGGTGAAGACAAAACTCTCGTTTGGCCAGTCCATCATCATCCCTGTCGTCACCTTTGGTTTATGAGCTGTGGGTTAGTGACCTTTCTGAAAACACGTATTCACTTTGTCATTATGGGTTATCGAGTGTGAATTGCTACAGATAACAACTTAAACAGCATGTGGAAAATGTGATGTCTGAAGAACAAGTGGGATTCAGAATGGGAAGAGGTACTATAGACCAGAGCAGCATGGTGGCGCAGTGGTAGTGCTGCTGCCTCGCAGTTAGGAGACCCGGGTTCACTTCCAGGGCCCTCCCTGTGTGGAGTTTGCATGTTCTCCCCGTGTCTGCGTGGGTTTCCTCTCAAAGACATGCAGGTTAGGTGCACTGGTGATCCTAAATTTGTTTTGTGTGTGCCCTGCAGGTTGGCTGGCACCCTGCCCAGGGTTTGTTTCCTGCCTTACACCCTTTGTTGGCTGGGATTGGCTCCAGCAGACCCCTGTGACCCTGTAGTTAGGATATAGCGGGTTGGATGGATGGTTATCTTTTTAATGTACTTTATATTGTCTTGTGTAATAGAAGTTACTGTTGCTTTTTCTGAAATTACTGTTGTGTCTTTCATTGTGTGTTTATTTACCGCCCAATTTAAAGAAACCAGTGCGCTATTATCGCTAGAGTTCCCAGTCTCTTAATAAAGCTGGGTAGCATAGTCGGATATTTTAATGCTGTCTAAGGTTAGATTACCTGTAAGTGTGGCCAGACTCCTGTCACAGACGGATGGACAGATGGATGGATGAATGGATGGATGGATGGACAAACAAATGGACGGGTGGATGGATGGATGGACAGACAAATGGACGGGTGGATGGATGGATGGACAGATAGGTGGACAGACAGATGGATAGATGGATGGACGGATGGATTGATGGATGGATGGACAGACAGATGGACGGGTGGATGGATGGATGGACAGACAGATGAACGGGTGGATGGATGAACAGATAGGTGGACAGGTGGTTGGAGGAATGGATGGATGGATGGATGGACAGACAGATGGATGGATGAATGGACTGACACTTACTTTTTCACATGGCCATATTTAGAAAGTGTTACACCAGGACATTTAAATACTCTCTACTGATCTTAAAACCCCATGACAAGGTAAACTGTCCTTCTAATCAGTCCCCCCAGAGTGTGCAGGGGGCTCACAACTCGACAAGCTTGGATCTTCCGGAAGTTAGAGACCCTCCTCCAATGAGACCCCACAGACACAATACAACACACCCGCCACGTAGGCCTTGGGCCTCTTCTCATCACAGAAAGTCTTAGCAGTGGGGGGCACTAATCACAAGAACAAAGAGGGGGCACATCAATGAGGCCTTCATGTCGCA
>NW_024385767.1:0-71706 GCF_016835505.1 Polypterus senegalus
TCACTACCTATTTTCTAGTATTCTTTGTTCTTGTGGTATTATTATTATTCTTGTAATAAATACCATGCTGCTTTTAACTTTCAATGCTTTGTCTTAATGTCTGGAGGATTGAAGTAATAAGTTAGATTTTTTTTGAGCACCTGGTGACAGCCGGATTTTTGCCATTATTTCTGGTGCAAGGTTTATATGGCTGAGGTGAAGAGGTTTATACTCAACAGAAGGAACAAATATGAAAAAAGGTATTCTTGGCTGATAAATGACCTATAGTCAAGATGCTGAGTTTTTGTATGTTTAAATAATTCTTGAGAACAAAAGTAATATTTAGGTCTGAGATATGACTAAAACATCGATTGTTGTTAGTTAAAATAAGTAAGTCTCTTGAAGTGCTGAATGACAGGCTGTTTTTCTATAGCACTTGTGTGGTTTAAATTGCTAAGGGTTAATCGTGTGTTTTCATTCATGGAGCACATTTGTGGTTAGGTTGTGTGTGTGTTTATCTGTGTGTGTGTGTGTTTCATCTTAAAGTGCAACAGAGCAACCCGAAACAATCTGCGAGAACCCATTCCTTGAGGAAACAGGTAAAAGGGCAAGTGTTGGGAAATACCACGATAATACACCGCCGATCAATAAAGGGGAGTATTCCCTTTTAATATCATATCTATATACAGTGCATCGGGAAAAGTATTCACAGAGCATCATTTTTTTCACATTTTGTTATGGTCAGGGGGTGATAAGCACCTCTTGTGGAGAGAGAGAAACCACCCAGAAGGACAACCATCTCTGCAGCAATCCACCAATCGGGCCCTGTGGTAGAGTGGCCAGCAGCCACTCCTTAGTAAAAGGCACATGGAAGCCCACCTGGAGTTTGCCAAAAGGCACCTAAAGGACTCTCAGACCAGAGAAAAAAAAATTCTCGGGTCTGATGAGAAAAAAGATTGAACCTTTGGTATGAATGCCAGGCTCACTTTTGGGAGGAAACCAGGCACGCCATCACCAGGCCCAAAACATCCCTACAGTGAAGCATTGGGGGGCAACATCATGCTGTGGGGATGTTTTTCAGCGGCAGGAACTGGGGGGACTAGTCAGGATGAAGGGAAAGATGACTGCAGCAATGTACAGAGACATCCTGAATGAAAACCTGCTCCAGAGCGCTCTTGACCTCAGACTGGGGCGCGGTTCATCTTTCAACAGGACAACGACCCTAAGCACACAGCCAAGATATCAAAGGAGTGGCTTCAGGACAACTCTGTGAATGTCCTTGAGTGGCCCAGCCAGAGCCAGACTTGAATCCGATTGAACATCTCTGGAGAGATCTTAAATGGTCTGCACCCGCTTCCCATCTAACCTGATGGAGTTTCAAATGCCAAAGAGGAATGGGCGAAACGGGCCCAAGGATAGGTGTGCCAACCCAGGCATCATATTAAAAAAAAGACTTGAGGCTGTAATTGCTCCCAAAAGGGTTGCATCAACAAAGTATTGAGCAAAGGCTGTGAATATTTATGTACATGTGATTTCTCAGTTTTTATTTTTAATAAATTTGCAAATCCTCAAAAACCGTTTTCAGTTGTCATTATGGGGTGTTGTGTGTAGAATTTGAGGAAAAAAATAATTTAATCCATTTTGGAAAATGTAACATAAAAAAATGTGGAAAAAGTGATGCGCTGTGAATACTTTTCCCGGATGCACTGTAAGTTCGGTTATGTAACCGCCAAAATACAAAATAACTTATTTCAACAAGGAGCTACGCCCCTGCTGGATACACCTAGAAAAATGAATCAAGAACACCATTGATAAAAAACGGGGGCTTTATTTAGTTTTGATTTACCCACTGTCACACCGGTGCAGGGGAGACAACTCAAAGGCTAATTACCTGTAAACCAGAAGTTACTGAAGTAGTCTAATGCCTTTTTCCCCATTCATCTACAGCACAGAAGACTGACAGCCAATACACGCTGAAACTTGGACAGTTCATGAAGTATATGATGATGAAGTTTTGTTGTCACATTAATGATGTCATTGTTGCAAATTCCCTGTCATCTTGCCTAGCAGCAGCCTGGCAACCCTGCATCCAAATAGCAAACAATGGTGGCATGGCAAGATGCATTTCAATAATAATGTATTCACAGACTCTTTAGCCCATAAAGAACCTGACATTTAAAACCTTCAAAATGATATATACATTTTTTTTAAGGCCCAAAGGTCAACTCAACCCAACTCTTCACTCAAGAATCACTGACATTAGGTATACTGTAGTTTCTGTTATCCTTCGCCTCCTGTTGCTCCAGTGGAATTTAGCTACCATTTTAATAATCTTCCGGGGATGTACTCGCATTTGGTGCTGTTAAAGTTTTAAAACATCACCAAATGACAAAAACAAACTGTCATTTGTTGCTCCTTTTCCCCCCTGGCACCTTTTGAGTTCTCTCCTCTCATTCTCTTACAATGTAGACCTCTCAGCACTGTCATGTGCCTCCCACATTTAATCTCTGCCACTTGACAACTCCTTACACAAAATCTATGTATATTTTTTCCAACATGTTCAAATTTCCCAGATAGCTGTCTGATCGCCTGTGAACAAAAGGTAATTCACCCCCCTGGCCACTAAGATGAACCTGCCTGATTCAATTAAAATCCCAAATCAGTCTCCTAGATTCTTATTAATTGTTCTTGAGCTTAAACAACTATTTTGTAGTAATGTATGCCTTTGTCTTTTTGATAAAAGAAAAGGGGAGAATACAGAACTGCTGCTTAACAAGGCATTGGTCATTCAGTAACTACTGAAATACTCCAATTTTCGGACCAAGAGGGGGAGCTGTATATTTGTAAAGCAAGAAGGCAATTTAAATAATTTAAGGTAGATTTATGTGATACTGAACCTGAATTCAAATTACACTGGGACCTGACCTTTCAGTATATTTTATCTTCATACATCCATATGAAAAACCTTCCAGCAAAAAAATACTGTTTACAGTAACCTTGTGACAACTAACCAATGATAATTTTTCAGTAACCGACTTTCTCATTTTGTATTTATTTATTAAAACCTCCTTCACTGTTTTCCAGAGCAAAAAACTATTTCAGTTATTTTAACTTGAAGGTGGAGGAAGCTTGTAACTTTCGACAACATATATTTGTAGAATGATAGATGATATACTGCATTAAATAAAACATTCTAATTTAAAATATATTGATGGATATGAGATAAAAAAGAAATGAACAATAATACAATTTATACTGCATTTTTTAAAGGTTTCTCAAGGGAATGAAAATAAATGATTTAAGGTGACTTGTAGCATGGTGTGCTTCAAAGCTCCAGGGAGCACTACTCTCTGTCTTTAGATTATGTGTTCTGCTTGTTTGTTTTAGAAAGGTTTTCCTTCTATGTATTCCCACGGGACCACCAAAGACCAGAAATTTAGTTCAATTTCCGTCTCTAAAAAGAGCCCAAGGAATTGCTTGAAGGCTGAAGGGTTGGCATTCAAATGTACTTTTTACGCTTGCAGCTGCCACTGTATCTTAGTAAATTTTACACTTGTTTAGGTGAATGAATTGGTGTGGAAAAAACATTTCAGTGTTAGGAATTCTTGAATCACAATTAAAAAGTTTTTCTTTCGGTTAAACTGAAATTGTTTTCTATTCTGAAAGAGCTGGATTCACCACTTGTTTCAGGGCCATTTATAGTTGTCAGTGAACCTAACAGTAATCTTTGGAATGTAACAAGTACTGAATTACAGTATATGGTATAAATTTCACAATCAGTAACTAGTGGGGATAATTAACTTGGGTATCTGTTGTGGTACAAATTAGGCAACAGATAGAAAAGGTTTGGGGATGGCAACCCTGTATACTGAAAAATCAATAGAAGAAAAGAAACACATCTTTAAAAAGCTTACATAGTCAGTTAAAACCTGAACTGACTAGCGGGTTTTTTTGCTTTATAAATATGGTGGATAGGAGGGGGGGTGGAGGGGCACAGTTGGAAGAGGAACTGTTTCGGAGGAAGGTGGATTCTGGGTACCAGAAATGATAGATAGATAGATAGATAGATAGATAGATAGATAGATAGATAGATAGATAGATAGATAGTAGATAGATAGATACTTTATTCATCCCAAGGAAATTCACATAACCCAGCAGCAGTATACTGATACAAAAAAACAATATTAAATTAAATAGTAATAAAAATGAAAAGAATTAAAATAAAATTAATGTTAGCATTTACCCCCCAGGTGGAATTGAAGATGATAGTGGGGGGAACGATTCCTCAGTCTGTCAGTGGAACAGGACAGTGACAAAAGTCTGTCACTGAAGCTACTCCTCTGCCAGGGATGACACTGTTAAGTGGATGCAGTGGATTCTTCATAATCGAAGGAGTTTGCTTAATGCCCGCGCTCTCCACAGATGTTAAACTGTCCAACTTTAATCCTACAATGGAGCCTGCCTTCTTAACAAGTTTGCCCGGGCGTGAGGTGTCTTTCATCTTTATGCTGCCACCCCAGCACACCCCCGTGAAGAGGGCACTGCCACAACTGTCTGGTAGAACATCTGCAGCATCTTACTGCAGATGTTAAAGGGATGAAACCCTTTCCAGAAAGTATAGTCTGCTCTGAGCTTTTACATAGAGCATCAGTATTGGCAGTCCAGTCCAATTTGTCATCCATCTGCACTCCCAGATATTTATAGGTTTGCCCTCTGCACACAGTCACCTCGATGATCACAGGGTCCATGAGGGCCTGGTCACCTAAAATCCACCACCAGCTCCTTGGTCTTGCTGGTGTTAAGGTGTAAGTGGTTTGAGTCCACCATTTAACAAAGTAATGATGTCATCAGGGTTTGCTGGAAATTGTAACAACAGGGGGTGGACTGGTGGTGATGTCATTACAAGGCGGGGCCCTTTTGGCTAAACTGCAGAGGAACAAGAGGACAGAGGATCAGGTGAAGTGCCAAACCACAATCTTACTGACGAATAACACTTTTGATTAAAAGTAATTCGATTCTCTCTTCATTTTTTTTTTATTCAAAGACTCATTTATTTTTATGTGTAGTATCTCCAGTGCCAGCAGTACTTTATAAATGTTTTATTTATTTATATGTTGGAATTTTTACTACTTTCTTTATGCCTTATAAATTGTTTACCTACACAAGTAGTCATTATTTTAATGCTGGGGGTTTTATAGTCAGAGATGTATTTTTAACTCATTTGGGTAGGAACATTTTATTACTGCTACTAGATCCTCAATAAGTAGTCAAAAACTGTCACTTCACAGTAATTAAACTTAACTAACAATACACAAAAAATCAACAATTAGATATGATGATCTTGGCTTTAATTTGATTTTCTGACTTTCCAGCACAATGAAGAGCTGGATATTCTGCTCGCCTATTCCAAAAAATGGCAATCAGTTCTATTCCTCGGGGACCTGGACATCCACCCTAGACAGTCCTCCTTCTGCAGATTTCCCTTTCTCATTTTACCTCTTTTAACCTGACACACTCCACCCCAACTAACTCACAAAGTTAGTAAACATCTTGATCTCATTCTTCACAGCACTATATACCCAGTAACTCCTCCCACTCCACTACATACTGTACATCCAACCACTTTTTGTTCAGTTATCTCTGCTCCCCCCAACTTTTTCCATGCATTCCACCCACTGTGTCCTCCTCACAAATCTGATGCTGTCTCGCTTTCACTTTAATCTCAACATCCTTGACTGTTGATGACTTCAAACCCGTTTGTGTCGGGAAAAGAGCATTTCTCCTACATTGTTCAAACAGACCCTAATAATTTCATTTATCAAGAAGCTTAATCTCATCCCATTTCAAGTAGGTAATTGCAGAACCAGTGTCACTGCTCCCCTGTCCTTTCCAAAACCTGGAACATATTCTATTTCTCTGATTTTCCTCTATAGAACAGACTGTTTATGGCCCAACATTTGTGCATGGATT
Source organism: Polypterus senegalus (assembly GCF_016835505.1). Lineage (NCBI taxonomy): Eukaryota > Metazoa > Chordata > Cladistia > Polypteriformes > Polypteridae > Polypterus > Polypterus senegalus. The sequence goes on from NW_024385767.1 coordinate 5,950, forward strand.
AAATTACTATACTAACCCAGAAGCTTCAGTTGCATCAATAACATTTGCTCAGACTACTTTAAAACTAGAACGTGGCACAAGACAAGGATGCCCTTTGTCACCACTGCAGTTTGAAATTGCCATTGAACCACTGGCAATACATTGTGAAATACTGATCAGAAAAAGGGGGATTAGCAGAGAAGGACTGGAACAGAAAATCTCATTATATGCAGATGACATGGTCTGTATATATCGGACCCAGAAAATTCTCTGCCGTAGTCTTAGCAGCACTCACAGAATTTCAAAAGCTCTCTGGTCTCAGAATTAATCTGAATAAAGTGTACTCTTTCCGGTAAATTTCCAAGCATATAATATTAGATTAGACACCCTTCCTTTTATCATTGCAGAACAGTTTAAATACCTCGGAAACATCACAAGAAAACATAAAGTTCTATATCAACAAAATTTGTGCCTGCAGGGAAAAAAAATTAAACAAGACTTGCATGATGGTCAACCCTTCATCTCACACTAGCTGGAAGAATTAACACTGTTAAGATGAATATTCTTCCTAAGCTCCTTTTTTATTTCAAACATACCAATATACATTAATAAATCGTTCTTTAAGCAATTAGATTCAACAATAACCTCATTTATTTGAATTCTAACATCCACGCATCAAAAGAGCGACCCTACAAAGACAAAAGGCAGAAGGTGGCATGGCTCTACCTAACTTCCAGTTTTATTACTGGCGCAAATATACAGGCTTATAAGAACCGGGACACAAAGAAAACATACACAGGCATGGACCGAATAGAAGAAAAATCCTTATTCTTTGATTCCTTGCTTTGTGCTCCAATAAACACCGCTTATCGGCAATACACTAATAACCAATTGTGCTTCACTCACTTAGAATCGGGAAACCCAAATGAAAGATTTTAAGGGCGGAGAAGCTTCTTTCTGTGGCACCCCTGAAAAAGAACCACCTCTTTCAACCCTCACAAACATATGCAGTTTTTAATATCGGGAAAAATTTTGGGACTTAACTTGTTAAGAGATCTTTATATAGACAACGCCTTTGCATCCTATGAACAATTACAGTCCAAATTTAACATTCCAGCTACAAATTTTTTTTCACTATCTTCAAATCAGGAACTTTGTTAAACAGAACCTTCCAGAGTTTCCTCATCTTGCACCCTCATCCACGTTTGGAAAAAGTATTGCTCAATTTAAAGGGAGTTGACTCCATCTCTACAATATATAAAACCTTTTTACAACCCCTTCCTTTCAAAGACCCAAAAGAGGACACTGGGAAAATGACCTCTCAATTAATATATCAAAAAAGGGTGGAAAGTAGCAATGCAGAGAATTCACTAAGCTCCATATGCAAAGCATACAATTATACAACTCAAAATTATATATAAAAGCACATCTGTCTCGACAAAAACTCCAAAAATTTTTCCCGGGGCATGATCCAACCTCGAACGTTGCAACCAAGCCCCAGCCTCACTGGGTCAATGTTCTGGGCCTGCACCAAATTAACATTATTCTGGGCAAAAATTTTTTAAATTTCCTCTCGAGTCTGGGCCTAAATCCCCTAACCCATTAACAGCTGTGTTTGGGTTCTTCAGAAAGGGGCTTAAGGTGGGGGAAAGACAAAAAATTGTGATTGCATTCACTACACTGTTGCGCAGACTTATTCTGATAAACTGGAAGAACCCAAACTCTCCTCTTAAGTCAGTGGGAAACCCATGTGTTATATTTTTTAAAATTGGAAAAAATCAAATATAGTTAGAGGATCTTCAGACTTTTTCAAAACATGGAGGGTCTAATCAGTAATATTTTGAAATGAGTTTATAAAGCACAGAGAATTTGTTGATTTAGGTATTTTTTACAATTTTTAATTTTTCAATTTGGCTTGGTTTCTCTCAAGGGTGGGATCGATCTGTTCTTAGCATAATTTTTTTTTTTTAAAAACTTGATTACTATGTATTGATTATAATAAAATTAATAAAAAAAAAAAAAAAAAAAAACAGACTGCTTAATCCTAATCAGTCAGGGAAACAAGAAGAGCCATTCCATCAAGATGGCTTTACTTACCATTATTAACAGATTATGGCAAGCCAGAGCTACCAACATGTGATCTGTGCTCATCCTGCTAGATCTCTCCACTACCTTGACACAGTCAATCACCAGATCCCAATTGACATCAATATTCAGTCAAACTTTTTTTTTTTTTTATGAGTGGATGTGACTATATGAGCTAGTACTTATGGTATGGCCACAGACCACCATTAGAATTCCACACGAGCCTGACCACGTGCAAACCACAAAACACAAATGATGATCTCTAGAATGTAAAAAGAGGAAAGATGTTATTTATAAAACACAAAAAAAATTATCACAGCCTTCATGCTTGTTTCTATTCATGCCAGCCAATGATAAAGTTCAATGTTTTTGGCATGGTTTAATAATGTTGAGACAATCAAAGAAGAACAAAGAAGTGAAGTTCCATTGTAAATGCAGGTTTTTAAGAAGCCAGATTTCTACCTTAACTGGGTTTTTCATCTTATGTTGGTTTTGTGTGTGCATGTAAATCCCTCAAGTAATTAAAAGTGTTTGAAGCTCTCTTGTTGGGCAAATTTCTGTAACCTAGTAATTGTAAATAACTTAATTTTGTTCCAAGCACTTTTTCCATTGATCAATTTAGTAACCTTTTTCCTGTAACTCTGATTCTCAAACAGTCCCCCAGACTGATGTTTACTCGATTATGTTGACCATTTTTTGTTATGTTAAGCAAATACCTATAACTGTAAATGTAACATAATTTAAATTTTAAATTTTAAGGTCAGGGTTTTTTGATGGCATTAGCCTTCTTTTGGCAGGTTTTAGTATTTTAATGTAAATCAAAGAAACTCAAAGCACTTATGCCTTTAAACATTTTCAGCAACTTGTGCTAATGTAAAGCAAACACAATAATAATTTTAGTTCTTCACAAAGGAGCATAAATATTTAATAATTAATAAAATCCATTTAGCTTTGATTGTACATACCTGTACAATCATACATGTCAAGGTTAAGGGCACATACAGGCAAACAGCTCTGAGCTATCAGTGTGATGTAACTCTTTATTTTATTTACATTATTTTATTTTTAAGTACACTAAATCACTTTATACAGTTAGGACTAACAGGTACAACATATAGACACCAAGGTGCACTGGATATTGGAATAAAAAGGGTTATTCCACCTTTCACCTCCCAATATTTCAGCTAAACTACAGACATTTGTACTTGCCTGGATTCCCATCCTGGCAAAAAAAGTGCCGGTGGAGGTGAGAGATGAACAAAAGGAAGCAACAGAGCTGGTTAGGCTATAGAGCACCCAAAAATTTTCCACCCAGCCTGTTCACAGAGAACATCAACAGTTCAGAGTACCAGCTTATGTGGCAGGGTATTAAATTCATCATGGACTATAAAGGTAACAACACTTATCTAACCTACACAACAAACTCACCTCTCAATGACAACCTGAACTACTCTTTTCATTGGTTTGACAGAGTCAGCAACAATTCATTACCAAGTGTCTCTGCAGGAAGCACCATCCCTGTACTGGTGTTAAAATTCAAAAAGGTGAGATGAACTTAACTGCATCAACCCCAACAAAACTGCTGGAGCTGATGGGGTTCCTGGACAGGTCCTGAAACTTTTGTTGGGAAAAAAACTGTTTAACATTTTTTGGGAAAAGGCCACTCTCTGCACAATAATCCCTGCCTAAAATAGGCGCAGTCAGGTTCCTAAAATGATTATTGCCCAGTGGCCTTGACCCCCTTTTGTTATGAAAAGCTTCAAGGGGCTTTTCTTAACATATGTCAAAACTAACATCCCACCTGTCTGGCCAATACCAGTTTGCTTAAAGAACAAGTTGGTCAACTGAAGATGCTGTTTCACTGGCCCTTGAACATTTGGAAAAATATTCCTCTAACAATGAAATGTTACTTCAATGCCAGCATTTTATATTTTATTTTTTCTCTTTTTTGTTAATGGTGCATATATTTATATTGTATTTATAATGTATCTGACCTGTCCTTAAAGTGTATAAGAGTTACTCTTTTTATAGTTTTATCATTCCTTCATCTACAGACTTGCTCCAAACACCTTGTTGTAAAGTATTTCTACAGTAACAATAAAGGTATCTTATATTATCATATCTTATCTTATTTATTTTATTTTATCTTATCTTATCGTATCTTATCTTATCTTGCAACAGAGTGTGGTTGAACAACTCATACATGAACTGCTATTGAACAGTCAGTAGACCTGAGAATCAGAAAATACCATTAACAGGCAAAATATACAACAAACTATTTTATATTTAAGACCTACAACACAATTTTTAATGGTGGACCCAATTTAAAAAGGAGTGGGTGGTACCACTAAGAGCACCCTATATTAGCCATTTTTTTACTTCATATAAAACAAGCAGAGTTCAAACACATTCCACATATTCCAACTGCATTATTTAATTATATTATGCATGAAATCATAAGGCATATTTGCTTTCCAACCAGTCCTGGGCAGTGCAATAAAAGATAGTCCATATGGTCCACAAGTGTGTCTTGCAGAGATGCAAAAACTCAATTTGTTAATCATTACATAACACATGGTAAAGTGTATACACTGATTAAAAATCCTGTAAATGGTTCAGTATGAGGGGTTTTTGATGGCCCTTTATAAAATTATTTAGTATTACTTGGCTGTTTGCTAGAGTAAATCTTTTAATGGTTTGATATGTAAAAGGGAAATAGATTAATAACAACTGCATATTTTAATGGTTCAAGAATGTACTGAATTCTCATTTTAAAGTGTTTTAGTCTTGGCCTATTACATTCACTAAGATCCACAACATCTTTTGGGAAAAATATGACGTTCACTCTTTGTAACAAAGTCAGCTGCCTTCAGTTACCAAATCAGAGTTGTAATCGAACCCTGAGATTACTGCTGAACCAGGAACGTGTGGTCAGGGGAAGCACTGCCTCACCTGTCATTATGAAAAGTAAAAACAATAATGATAACATAAAATAAATTTGTCCACTGGTCTATAATATAAATTTGTTTTCTTTATGATTCCAATAATTTTGATCATTTCAATAGTCAAAATCGCTGAATTGGCGCATTTCCTGTTCAAATATGGGGAGAAACTCGAGATGCAGTAGCAACGAGCCGCTCACCTCGGACTGCGATCTCCTTCACTACTGGATGATGCATGCAATTGACGATGCTTGTTGCTTCTCTTATGTTGCTAATGTAATGTTTGCAGACACATTTATTACACCCTGACTTTCCACAGTCTAACTAACTCTTTTTAAAGAAGTGTGTAAATATTTAGTCTTGCTGATAAAACCGAATGAAAAGGTAAAGATGAGGCCGACAGAACCATCGCACTGAAGGGGTGCATGTGTGCCCAACAGGTGCTTGTTGCTACTGTTCTTCTATACAGAGACTCTGGGCCAATAAGTTAGCAAAATCGAAAGCCAAGGGCACTGCAGCGGTCTGTTTGTTTTTATTTTTTGTTCCGGCTGACTGCCAAAATGGAACATTAAGATTTTTAAAACTAAAGGAAAATAAGGAGGACTTTTACAAGAGAGTGATGGAGATTTTCGTGAAGAAGGATAGGCACACGGACTTCATTTACAAATAAAAGTTCATAAACGGTTTTCAATTTTATAAAAAATGGGACTAAGAAAAAAACAAACCAATATTTAAAAACTAAATTCTGACCTTAAATAAAATATTCTTTTGTTTTTCTTGTTATCCTTTTGTTAAATAGTCTATATTAAAATTGTTTAAAGCATCAGAATGAAAAGCTTTAAAAACAACTAAATATTTCAATTAAGGTCAAAACTGAATCCATTTTTTTCGACTTCACTCTATACTTTAATTTGTACTGAATGAATATGAATTGTGGAATTGCAAAGGTAAATTTAGAACACATGGAGGTTGCAGAGCAAATGCGTTCTCTCCACTCTCTCTCACCGCTATAAATGGAATGTTCTTTCTTAGCAAAATATGTACCTTACCTATTTGTGTGTAAAGCTGATGAGATATGAAATATAACCAGTAGTCAATGTGCATGCTGTCAACTGAATAGTGAATAAGCTACTCTTCTGGTTCATCTCTTTGCAAATCTGACTGTGAAGGAGTCAGTGCCTCACCAGTCATGAACCTCACTGCACGCTCACTGTTCAGAACCCTGTCCTAGAGTTACTTCCAAGATCAGCAGCAAGTCTATAAAGCATCAGAGCCACCGTGTATAGCTTCATAGGTTAAAGATTTTAAAATGAATATACTCTTCAACTGGGCACCAGTGTTAGGCTATTATCAGATTAAGCAGTATGAGTATCGTACACAGCTGAATTGTGCACCATGTCTAGTCTAGTCTTCTACTGTGGAAGTCAACTGTACAGAACATTGCAATAATCCAAGCATGAAAACAATAACATCATAAATAAGAGTTTTAGGAGCAGGAGAATTTAAATAGAGATAAATATGCTTAATTTATGTAGACTTAAATGTTGACTTTATTTGTGCTTATTATTCAGAAAAATACAGAAAGCCAAATGCTATTCAATAAAAAAGAAATTAAAATTGATTTGGATGTATTCTAAAGTTACAGAACTAACAAATAGGTTTTTCAAATGTTTGTATTATATTGCACATCAGCACTTCAGTTTTCTCACAGTTAAATTAAAGTTTAAAAGTCATCAAAACAATCAGAGAGAATAGCAACAGAAGGGTCATTGTTACTAATTGTTAAGAAATTGTTTTCTTTTTCATAAATATGAAATTACATACCTATGTAATAGTAAATAGGCCTATAAGAAAATAATGTAAATAAATTCTAGCAATATAAATTATGTATAGTAAATATATAAAACCAAGACTGAGGAGCACCATAAAGAGGGGAAAAGTTGCAGAACTGGTTATTTACAGCAAAAAAACTGGCCACTGCCATTAAACAGTACTACCTATAACAACTGCATATGATTCTACATTATGTTGCAGAAGCTGATGAAGCTGTGTCAAAAACTGCCCAAATAATCAGCAGAAGCAGGATCCAGTGTCACAGATGAAGTAACATATCACTTAATACTGAAACAAGTCTGTGCTGTAGGATTCTCTAAATCAATACTGGCCCTGCTCATACAAAACATTAGTTGACAAATGATAATGCTCTATGTAAATAGAAGAATGAAAAAGGAGGAACAAATTCAGAAAATCTCAGTTAGATTTTCTTTAGTAATAATGAAATAACTGCAGTCCCAAGAGTATTTGGGACTACACCAGATTCAAGTGAAAGATTTACTATTGAACTGAGTTAGAATAACTTATATTTCTTCATTAATTAATTTCTAATAAGCTTAAAAATCACACCACAACAAACAAAACAAAAAGCAATAAAATGTATAATGTACAATATCCCAAAATGACTACAAATAAATGTGTAACTTGTCTAGATTATTCACGTAACGGTTCAGATTGCTGAGCTGACCTGCAGTGTTACCTCACCAACCTTTCTGAGACATGTGAACGAAACAGACAGGCAAGGATACTGTAAATTATTTTTTTTTTTTTTGTATTCTAAAATATTTTTTTATTTGTCATTAATTTTGATGGATGTCTTATCCTGAAGCAGTCAGTGTGTTTTTAATGACTAGTGGGGGCAGTTACAATACAATACAATACAGTTTAAAACTCCCAAAAAAAAACCTTGTAGGGAAAAAATGGAATAACCTTGGAAAAGGCAGTTCAAAGAGAGACCCCTTTCCAGGTAGGTTGGGTGTGCAGTGGGTGTCAAAAGAAGGGGGTCAATACAATACAATACACAGAACAGAACAAATCCTTAATACAGCATAATAATAAAAATTTTAGAAGTACGGAGCAGAATTTAACAGTAGATGATATCAAATAATAAGATTTGGATATTTTTAGAGTCCTGGAGACCTCATCCATCAAGCTGCCTCCCCATTTGGCCATTCCAAGGCTGAAACGTTGCTCGGCCAGTCAATCCGATGAAAGGACCCCTCTTTCCCATGATTCCTGTGATCCTCCATCAGGGATGACTTTACCACAGGCAGACAAACAACTTGGCAGGTGGGCCGTGGCACCAATTGCCACATTTGAGTACCGAGAACAGAAACAGAATAGGTATGGGTTAGTATTCAATTATAACTATCATATTACTTATGTTTTAGTGCTAATGACTAACAACAGAGATGCAGTCTGTACAGTTAATCAGCAGCTCTAGTCAGGATATGCTAAACTGAAGTAGTGAGTCTTCAGCCGGGATTTAAAGGCTGGGACCGAAGGGGCATCTCTTATAGAAGCAGGAAGACCATTCCACAGTTTAGGGGCCCTGTAACTAAAAGCTCGACATCCCACTGTTATTTTATTAATCCTTGGAATCATAAGCAGACCGGCATCTTGAGATCTTAATGTGCGCTCAGGTTTGTAAGTCATGATAAGTTCAGACAAGTAAGCCGGACCATGGCCATTTAATACTTTATATGTTAAAAGAAGGATTTTGAAATCTGCCCTAAACTTAACTGGGAGCCTTTGTAAGGATTTAAGAACTGGAGTTATGTGTGCATATTTTCTTGTTCTTGTAATAATTCTTGCAGCGCATGATTTTGGATTAACTGGAGACTGTATAAAGAACAGTTTGAACAGCCAGTGAACACCACATTGCAGTAGTCAATCCTACTAGAGATAAATGCATGAATTAATTTCTCAGAATCCTGTTTATTTAGAAAGTGCCTTAATTTCCTAATATTTTTAAGATAGAAGAAACATGTTTTGGACAACTTTGTAATATGTGCTTTAAATGACATGCTAGAATCAAAGATAACTCCTAGATTGCGGGCTGATTCAGTAAAATTAATTGGGATTCCAACTGAGTTAAATGATGACAAAATATTGCTGTGATCAGCGTTATTCCCTCCATCAATTAACATCTCTGTTTTATCTGTATTTAAAGACAAGTAGTTCTCATTCATCCACTTTTTTAATTTGCTAACACAACTAATAAAAGACAACATCGGAGAAACTTCATTTGATTTAAATGAAAGGTATAACTGGGTGTCATCTGCATTTGAGTGAAAATTAACATTATGTTTCCAGTTCTAATGTTCCAATGGCTGGGTGGCTGCTGGTTTTAGTCTCAGATCAGCTTTCAGCTCATTGATCAACTGTAAAATTCCATCAATGGAATGCTGCAAGACTTCATGACAGAATACACAGGTAATAATAATAATTCTTTACATTTACAAAGTGCTTTTCCCAGTACTCAAAGTGCTTTGCATAGTTAGAAGCTTCAGGTTGATGACCTCTTCTGAACTGCATGTGGTATGGCTGCTGTTATACTGGGATCTAAAACATTATAAACATAATCCTGATTGCTATTGTACTTTATTCATTACTGTATATATCAGTTTGGTATTGTGCATACTGCGTACATGTCAATTTATCAGTGTATGTGCCAATTCAGCACTGAACTCCATTTTGCCTACACTTTTACTCTTTAAGGGGCTATGCTTTGACCTCAAAATATGTTTAACCATCAATGTTATGGCAATTGTAAGTGTGTACAGTCTCTATTTTGTTGAAGCACATGAGCTGCAGAAGTCCAGTTTCTGAACCTAAATACTCTATTTGAAGTTTGGGAAGCAGAATTCTATTCCAACTGATTGTATGGTGTCAATACAATGAAAAAGGAATGCAGACGTAAGTCGCACATTTTCATTTCTGACACTAAGAATACTTGCCGAGTTATTAGGTTTTCTGTAGCTGAAAATGGGAAAGGAAAAACACTGCTATGATTTGAACCTTTCATCTGTTCACAGAAAAGATCTGTAACATGTATTTATGAAATTATCTTTCTCACCCTTGTAGATAGATAGATAGATACTTTATTAATCCCAAGGGGAAATTCACAGTCACATGTGCAGCAATATTATATTGATTAAAAAAGTTGTTTCTGTTATAACAACTTGTTTACTTGCCATAAAAATGTCACCAAGCACCATCCATACAGCAGTGGTCCTCACTGTTATTTTTCAAAGGAGCTAAATCACTGGGAGACAATGAAATGGAGAGCTATACTGAACATATCAATATAAAAGATATTCTGCATATGTGGCAGTTTTTAAAGTCCCAGCACTCAGTATTTGACCTATACTTCTTTACCAGAGTACAATATGACAAGCTCAGGTTGCAGCTTTTTGAGATCAACATAGGCCTGTCTTGATGGTGATGTGAATGCAAGTGTGCATCCTCTGCTTGATAGTCATTATGTCTTAATAACAGCCTAGCTATTTTTGTTTCCTACTTCAAGTATGCATTGGTCAGTCTGTTTCTGTGTTCTTTTTTTTTCATTATATTTATTGTGTAAAATATAGGACCACAAGTTGAATCTTTAAATGCTTTATCATTTGCACACTTCTGAAGCTCAACTATTTCACTTTCCAGAGCAACACACTCTGCAGGGCAGAACCAAGTGATTACTGGGGTCAAGAAGAATACTGTCACATGAAAGGGATGGAAAATGAAATAGAACAACTTCTTGCACTCCATCACATTCAGAAATTTCAGCTTAAACTCACATTTCCACAAATATACTGTACTTGAAGTGCTTCATCAATTCTGGGTTATCTGTGGTCACTGTACATGGGTTTTATAAATGAACATTTTGTTTATCAGGGTGGCACGGTGGCACACTGGTAGCGCTGCTGCCTTGCAGTAAAGAGACCTGGGTTCACTTCCCAGGTCCTCCCTGCATGGAGTTTGCATGTTTTCCCTGTGTCTGCGTGGGTTTCCTCCCACTTTCCAAAGACATGCAGGTCAGGTGCATTGGCGATCTTAAATTGTCCCTAGTGTGTGCTTGGGGTGTGTGTTTGCCCGGTGGTGGGCTGGCGCCCTGCCCGGGGATTTGTTCCTGCCTTGTGCCCTGGGATTGGCTCCAGTGAACCCCTGTGATCCTGTAGTTAGGATAAAGCGGATTGGATAATGGATGGATGGATTTTCTTTATCAGCCATGTATAGTGCTTTGATCTGGTTTTGGGATACCTTATCACAGACACCCAAATATCTGGATGTTATCTATGCACTTAGAGGTTAAATTAAGTGTTTTCAGGTGGTATGCAATATTACAGAAATGGAAATCCTTTCTAGATTTTGCAAATACACCTCAACCCTCCCTTTATAGTGAAAACAATGTTATTATTCATTAAGGAAAGCATTTAAGTACTCCACTGTGAGGCAACTGTCTAATCTTATGGCAAATTTTACGCTACACATGGATGCCATGCACACAGGCGTACAGCACTCAATGTATAAAGTATAAGCCAGCCTACAGTCAGCGCTTGCAAAAAAATGAGAAAACATGAACATATCTAAGGAAATGCTAAAATACTTGTACAGTACACTGCAATCCTGTAGACAAGACAAGCATCAGATTAAAAAATTAAACAAAGTTGTCTTTCTTAAGCCATCTCATTTACTACTTTACAACATCATATTGTGGGCTAATAGGAAAAGAGCTGTCAGTGAAAGCCTGGAGAGTTAAATGTGGCTCACAAGCTGTGCCAAGGGTAACAAGGCCTTACAGGCTTTAATATGATTCTAACATGGATATAAGAACCATTCTTAGCAAGTTAGTGCTAATGCTTACATTGATACATTGACTACGCAAATGCATAACTGAATGTTCTGCTTTATCCCCTAGGAGCTAACATCTAAATAGAACATCTCTTCCTCTAGTTCTGAAGTAACAGTAAAACAAATTCAAATAGTTTGTTGCCAAATGGTAAGGAATAAGGACATACATAACAAAGATGTGGACGCCTGAAACTAAAACATTACATTCTCTCTGACAGTGATTTTTATTCTAAATGCATGTTTTATCCCCCTTTCCATTCTGAAACTGATTCTTATCTCTATGTTCATCCAGACATGGCACCATATGAAGAGCACTCAAGAGCAGGTGCTAATTTCCTATGTGACACCTCAGATCCATTCTCACATGGTGGTTACTCTCATGTTTACACTCATACATGTAGACATCATCAGCCTACTTGACATTACATCCTGGTCTTTACTAATTCATCGAGTAGCCCTTAGGCCTCACATCTTTAGGATGAAAACCAAGTAGTGTACTCCTCAATCGAAATAATCAATTACCTTTGAGCATTATTCTTGATGGCAGCAGACCCACCTTTTCAAAATGTTTATCATCCCATAAGTGTGTGTCCAGGTGTTGTGCTTTCTCCATCACAGTCTTGCATACTGACACTATTACTTTTAGTTTCTCATTTTTTTCATCAATCATATTGTGGACCACCACAGTAAAAACTATGAAACAGTGACCGACTGGAGGTGGGTATCATTGATTTGGCTTGGTGCTTTATCTTTTTGATTCTCAATTTTCCTTTAACTGTTGCTACTCTTTTATCATCATTGACAGTCCCTGTACAAGATCCTATAACTGATATCTCAAAACTCCGATGTTACACATGAGCGCCTGCAATTTTTTAGATAATTCCTCACTTTTTAGTTGCTCTTGTTTTTGCTGTTTAACTGGCAATATCATCATAATACTAATAAGCTTTCTCCAGTAAGACACTAATTTGTTTGTTTTAGTAATATAACTTGGGTCTAAGGTGACATTAGTATGTTTTCCTTATAAGAGGTTAAACAATGTATTAAGGATTGTGACTTTTGACATTTATTCACACCAGAAATAATAACAACAAAATGCATTGGTATATAAAAATGGTTGTTTTTATTTGTCAAAATACACAGAAGTGAGAAGTGAGCAAAGGATGAATGCAAAGTCATAAAACAAAGAGAATGCATAAAAAGACCCTTGTTATCTAGGTTGCTTCCCTGTCAGTTTGATGTTGTGGCTTCCTTTCTTTTCCAGTTTTGAAATTCACAGCAAAAACTCTCTCATATCCCTCTTAGGTGCCATATACAGTATGGTTTCTTTTCCTCCCTGCCAGGAAGCTTTTGCCTTACACTCAGCTCTACCAGGACTTTAGACTCAATACTGGAAAGTCTATATTCTCTCTACCACCTCCAGAGAAATGGAATCTGTTCTCGTAATTGTACAGTTGTTTTCATTAGTCTCTTTGGTTCCAGGGAAAAGTAAGAATAAATTCATAACACAATTTCCTAATAATTACATTTCTGCATAGGCTGCCTTTCAGTAGATTTGTTCTTCAGCTTTTGCAAGCCACTGTGTAAATGCGTCATACAATGCTGTCTGTCTTTCTTTGGCTAACATTTTTTTAAGCTGACAAACATATAATTATTTTACAATAGTAAACTACACGATTATTATCAACCCATATTAACTCAATTTCTAAACTAACATAATGTATTAAATATTTTTAAAGAAACATATGCCAAAACATTTATTGTTTCTTGCCAATAAAACAAGACACATTTTGAAATTTGATCAGTTTTATGGACATTGAGTTGTTTGCTTTGAAGCATACTGGAAATGCAAATATCTTTTAATGTGATTTTCAATATTATTTTGTTGCCAGAATATTATACTCCTATTTTGATAATTTTCTGGTGATGTTTTGTTAGTGGTCTGCTCCTACAAAACCATCATTACCTTAACTTGTTTTACACCGGTTCCATTTTCCAGTTAGTGAAGTCAGTCAAACTTAAATGTTAACTTCTGATACGCAGAGTGCACCAGGGATTCCATGTCAGGCATGCCTCTGAAATTCTTTATGTAGATAACGAGGGGATTTTTTCCATTTCTTAAGTTTCAATCTGCTTGAAAATGTTTTTTTTTGTTATTACACTTCCATCTTTTTGTGTCAAAGTGATTTAAGGGTTCATTTTACATTTTTTTTTGGGATTAAATTACATCAGGTCACTAACAATGGAGTTCCTGGTACATGTTGTTAATGTTTGCTGTATCATTAAATTCAAGATATCTAACACCCATCCATTAATCAATCCATTTTCAACTCTGTTTATGTGGTTCATGATCAAGGTGAACCAGCCCCTCTTCCATTGGTATTGATTATATGGCAGAAACTAATAAAGGATATGGCACCAGTCCATCTCACCAAACTGTAATTCACACAACCATACTAAAATGGGGCCAATTTAGGGTGACCATTAATGAGACTTGCAAAGTACATACTCCATACAGACTGGACATAGCCCAGGATTCAAATCCAGGACTCAGGAATTGCAAGGCACCTGCACATGTCTTTGAGCCACTTTGTTGCCCAGGCATTTAAAAATGATTTTCATATAAAAAAAAATTACCTTTCTCAAGCAATAACAGTAATAAAAATTATTACTTACACCAGGAATAACATCTGTACAATAAAACCTTCTTCAACTCGCACTAGAATATTTCCACAGGTACACAGTAACATTATAGATAACTAAATAAAACACACACACACACACACACATTTTGCTTCTGAAGACTTAAAAATCCAAATAGTTTACCACTCTAAAGCAATTAGATGATAAATTCAGTTTGCAGAGATTTGCTATGATGCTGATCTTTATGTTGACTGGTGTCTTAGCGGCAGCAAGTTTGACCTGTAGAGCTTGTCGTTTATTTGCTTCTGTGATTTTCTCTAATTTATCTGTATCTTAGCATACCCTGGCTTTCTACTGTAATACTTAAATGAAATTATTATGCTTTTAACAGATAAGCAGACCTAAATCTTTACCTTTAAAAGTTATGTCACTATCTACAATAGTGATCTTACATTGGACAATTAAAAAGGATTTGGTAAATACAACAACAACATTTATTTATATAGCGCATTTTCATACAAAAAGTAGCTCAAAGTGCTTTACATACTGAAGAAAAGAAAAATAAAAGACAAAATAAGAAATTAAAATAAGACAACATTAGTTAACATAGAAAAGGAGTAAGGTCCGATGGCCAGGGTGGACAGAAAAAACAGAAAAAAACTCCAGATGGCTGGAGAAAAAATAAAATCTGCAGGGATTCCA
The DNA here is from genome assembly GCF_016835505.1 of Polypterus senegalus. Taxonomy (NCBI): domain Eukaryota; kingdom Metazoa; phylum Chordata; class Cladistia; order Polypteriformes; family Polypteridae; genus Polypterus; species Polypterus senegalus. Next base: position 20,985 of record NW_024385767.1, read on the forward strand.
GGCTACGGACCGCCAGTCCCTCTGGGCATTCTACCTAACATAAATGAAATAGTCTTCTTTGTAGTTAGGGTACTGTAAATGGAGCTGAACTGTCACAGTACAAAATGCAGATATATTAATTTAAGTATTTCAGTATTTATTTCTGTACAACACCAAGTACTGTGCTTACTAAGAGCACTTGTGCTCATGTCCAGCTATAATGCGATGACATTAAATCAACCATCATTTACATTCATGAACACACAAATTATGTTGAACACACAGAGCTATTTCAGTTTGATTAATATAAAAAAATCATAAAAACATTAGTACATTAACATTATAATTAAGATATGGGAACTTGACTAAGAAATAAAGGGAAATAAATGCTAACATGACTCAAAGTTATGTTGTTTTATTTTTCATTTTCATTTTATTACTATTTAATTTAATATTGTTTCTTTGTATCAGTATACTGTTGCTGGATTATGTGAATTTCCCCTTGTGATTGATAAAGTATCTATCTATCTATCTATCTATCTATCTATCTATCTATCTATCTATCTATCTATCTATCTATTTGAAACGAAATCAACAGTCACATTCTACAATATTATAGGTACATGCTAGGCAGTCTAATAAGAAAACTTAGTCCAGTCATCTTTGGTGTCAGAGGCTCTCATTTTCTCTGGTGTACCCATTAGGATGGAAGCTTAGTAACACTGCAGCTAACAACTAACAGTAGGATAATGAGAAGAAAATCCAAATAGGGGGAGATCAGAAACAATTCTGAATGATTATTATACTTCTATTTTTAGGCAAATGACCAACATAGTTGGATTTGTTGTGATGGTGTGTCCCAAATTTGGAAAAAAGTTGCTGAGGCCTCCAAAAATAGCCCCAAGGCTGACCAGGACCTTCACTGCACAGGCAGAAGAATTTCATCCCAGTCCCTCTAGACCCACAGCCACCGCCTGCTAGCTTCCAGCATAGCAGGTTCCAAAATGGCTGAATTACTGTTAAAGTTCAAAAATACCAAGAAATATCTCAAAATATCTCAAAATGTCCTACAAGAGAAAAGTTAATCATACATCTTTATATCACAAAAGACATAGTCAAGAGATTTCATTTTTAAACAAACATTAGAATATCAGTGCGTGTTGTGTAGATGACTTTGACTACAATATGATTGTTAGTGTAAGACATGATGACTCCTGCATCTCAAAACAACTGCCCTTCTGTTATTTTCATTCACTGCTTCTTTAAAGTTTATAGGGAATAGTGTGATTAACAAAAACATATAGTAAGTGGCAATTTTTAGACACACACGCGCATGGGAGGCAGACAATGGGCTTGACTAAACATGGTATGCTGGATCAAGGGTTGACAGAGTGCACTAACACCTTTTCTCCTTCCTCTGCAGATCCTCAGAACAGGAGCATGCCTAATCCTCAAACAGACTCCACTTTCATTTCCAGGGCCCACCCTACGCCTGACCTCACTTCGCCTATAGACCCTTGGACAAACCTCTTCCTCCTCGCAAGCTATTAAGCCAGCAATGTTCTTTTATTTGTTAGTCCCATCTTGGACTCAGTCGTAAGCGACTACTCGGTCAGCTATAATATATATTTTTTCTTTTGCATATTAGTATGAATATACAGGGTGGAACCCTAAAACTTTTTTGTTCTTTTCTCACATATGTTAATAAGACAGATCCGAGGAGGTGTGGCGATGTGGGTTCTGGCTCCACACTCCCTTTGATGTTGGAAGCACTTGAACCCAACACCGTCGATAATGTTGCCGAATGAGCTAGTCAATGGAGGCAAATTACTGAGCAAGGGAAGGTAGAAAGTGCAAAAGTGCTTTTATTTAAAACAGTCAACAAAAACAGTGTTCATAAATAGTGCAGTTCTTCAAATTCATTAAATAAATAATCCATAAAAGAAGCGTGGAGTAAAACCAATAAATAGAAAAACAATCCTTAAAACGAGAGGTTAAAATCTTTTTAGGAAGCAGTCTTAAAACCATCAACAAATACGGTGCTCTTCTGTTAGCGTCTCGCCTGCTTATCCCATATGGGCCAAGCAGCAGGCAAGGCGCTCTCTACAACTGCCCTCCTCAAACACACGCAAGACTGGAACCTCCCGATCCCTGGCCGGTTTGGCTCTCATCCCAGCCTCGAGACTTGGACTCCTTGGTCTCCAGGACGCTCACACCAGGACTGCCACTCCAAGCCTCCCGACTTCCGCTGCCTTTCTGCGGCCTTCTGCGCTCGCTTTCACCTTGGTCACTCCGCTACCAGATCGCTCAGCGGGCGACATCTACACAAACACCTGGGTGTCGGCCTAACACCCAGCTTCCTGCGCAGCTGCCCACGGCGCTCGATCAGCGCTCACCACACGCTCAGCGTGTCCGTCTCTCTCCTGCCGCTTGCTTCCACGCTCCCTGTAACCTCCGTCCTCTCTTTCCTTTCCTTTTTCTCTCCGATCGATTCTCTCTCCGAACGTTTCTTTCTTCTTCCCGATCGTTTCCTTTCCACCTCCCCCTAAAACCGACTCGCGCTTCTTTTAAAAACGTGAGGGCCATCACAACTGCAGCATTAGCCCGGGAGCAATCACGAATGTGGGCAGTTCCTCACCTGTGCACACGGTGAGAAGCGCCCCATCGACACTGCCAGCGCCGCTAACATCGCCCCCTCACGAAACGCCTCAGGTCGCGGTGATTATTTATTTAAAATCAATGGCCTTTTCTCCACGAGCTGTGGACCCATAACACCACAGGAGGATAGTAAATAACCTTATACTATACCTTATATATACCTTAACCTTTACTAAATGGTGTGCCTCAAAATGTATGACTCATTGGACTTTGAAGTGGATGAACTGTAGCAGTAAAATCTGATGCTGGGTTTTATTCATGTTAAGTATAACAGGATGAGGTATCTTAAGATGGATTAAAAAATGAAAAAAACATTGGTGTAAAATATTTACATTTTTGGTATCATAAATCACATGACAATGACTTGCTTCAGTGGTCTACAAAGATTTCTTGGCTTAAAAAAAATCAAATAAATTGATTTCCACTTTTAACAAAGCTTGCATCCAGAAGAAGTGGTCCAGTAATTCCCTCTGGAAGTGTCCTGGGACAGGTTGGCTTTCTAGATTTCTTTCTTCTGAGATGCCTTGGTGTACACTTTTTAGTGGCAATTAGAATAGTTCACTTCTTGAGGCATCTCAACCTTTTTTTTTTTTAAATGGTCTCATCTGTGCCACCAATACAATTGATGCAAGCAACAAACTGTTTTCTCAGGTTTAAGCCCTGATTCTATTAGGCCACTGAAATTTAATGTTACAGTTTATTTTTTTGTGGTTTATTCTATATATAATATGGCCATCATTCTGCAAATGAAGTTCCTAATAAAAATACAGTTATTTGGAAATAATTGAATTAAACTGAATTGGATTTGGCGTGCTGGATATTAGCCCAGATTCTAGGAAAAATTCCCTGGCATAAATACTTTTCAATAAGTTTAATACTGTCAGCTCATTCTTCTAGGTAAAAGGATCCTGTTAGATTTCTATTTCTATAGTGTTTTAGCAAAATGTTGCTTTATCTGAAGGTCTGATTTGAAATGACAGAAGTGGCAGAACATAACATTGATCCATTTTTTATTAACATTCCTCTCACTGTGCAGTATATTTTTATTTTGATATGTAATTAAACAGACTCTTTTCAGATCTAGTTTATGTTGTCTTATACTGATACTTTCCTCCTTCTACTGTTTCCAATTTGGCAATTACACCTGACCTTTACATCTTTCCAAAGTTAAGCCTTTCAGCACATATCATCTTGGTTTTTTTAGCTATCAAATCCAGGTTTGGTTGAATGGCTGTCCTGCTTAATGATAAAGTATTTGCTTTGCTATTTGGCTTTGTTAATTTGTTCTGTATTGAATATGACAGTCACTTTCTGAACTACAAATGCTTAGAAATAATTCATTCCTTACTCTCTCACTCCCTTTCTATCTCATGTGTGTAACTCTCATGTCTGAACATACCAGATAAGAATCCCAGTTCTTTTGACTAGTTTTAGAAAAGCCAGGCTCTGTCTTTTTGATGGCTTTGGTAATGAACATTATTTAAGCACTTTTTACAATTGTACCAGTGCATTTTATTGTCATCTTTGGTCTCATTCATTTTGTGTCATATTTCTTATTTTTGTTTCACCTTTTAGGTTTATATTTTATATCATGCAGGTTAGGTGGATTGGTGATTCTAAATTGGCCCTAGTGTGTGCTTGGTGTGTGGGTGTGTTTGTGTGTGTCCTGCGGTGGGTTGGCACCCTGCCCAGGATTGGTTCCTGCTGCTTGTGCCCTGTGTTGGCTGGGATTGGCTCCAGCAGATCCCCATGACCCTATTCGGATTCAGCGGGTTAGACAATGGATGGATGGATGAAGGTTATTTAATGCCATTTCTTTCTACGCCTCCTAAATTGGTCAGTAGCTTGTAATTAGTTCTCAAGTTCATGAGATTTTTAACACAAAAATTATTTTCTTTGTCTCTCTTCCTATTTATTGTGACAGGAGAAATACTTGATGACCAAAAAAAATGTAAGTGAAACTCCACTCCACAAGGTGGAAGACAAAAACGGATCCCAGTAATTACAGACCAACAAATCTTTCCACTAACCCTTGTATGACTATGGAAACTGTAATCAGAAATTAGTCAGTGTGGGTTTATAAAGAAAGAACCTGCCAAATGAAATCTGTTAGATTTTTCTGAACAAGCAAATGAAGTTGCAGACAAACACAAAATGCAAACATATTTTACTTTGACTTTCAAAAACCAGATGACAAGATTCTGCATTAAACATTAATTTGGTATCAGTGTTAACTTACTGTATACAGTAAGTCCAGATTCTAAGGTTATCAGCACATCTTTAGTGGCAACCTTTACTTCTTTTTCTAAACCATATTCATAAAATGTATTTTTACCAAATGAGTGAACGCATTACATTTGTGGATGGAGTCAAAATTGGAAGCTAATTAAATATTGGGAATTAAAAAAAGAAAAACACCTGAATAACTATAAAACTTTATAAAACTCTAAAATGGAGAAACAATTAAAAGGGTATTTAAAGACAAATGAGCAAAATGCTGCACTTAAAAAAAATTATAAATACTAGACAGGAGAAAAAGATCACAAAGCAAACTCCAAAAGGAATTTAAAGGATAGGTCAGGTCCGGTCAGGCTGTGGAGCATGCATGATACAGCATGTTGCTGCACCCACCACATGACAAAACAGACCGGGATCCTGGTTGGTAACCCCCCAGGGAGATATGCAGTTCAGTCCCACCCTCCTGAAATGACCATCTATCTGCCGAACCTAGGTTTTACATAGGCGTCCCCTTCACATGGTTCAACAATGAGGATCCTGCAAGGAATTGATTCCCTCAAGGAATTGGCACATGGCCTTAGTGCGGTAACTGATTCTCCGTCACAATGCCAGTAATGTGCATCATTCAGGACTCTGTGAGCAATAAACTTTCGACACAAAGTCAAACCAGTAGTACCCAAGGATTCTCCAAAGAGGCACAGTACTGAAGGAGTCCAGTCTTTGTCCTAGGTCACTAGATAGCATCCAAGTCTCGCAATCAAAAGCAAAACAGGAAACGCCAGGATTCTAAACACTTGGACCTTTGTCCTTTTTCAAAGAAACCGGGAGCACCACATACCCATTTCCAGCAACAGCATGACCCTCCCATTCTCTCCAAATCCGTTTACTGACTTCATGGGAAGAGTCACCAGAGACATGAATGTCGCTGCTGAGGTAAATAAACTTCTCAATGAGGTTGACACTCTCTCTGCAGACAAACACACTGATGATGGCTTTGCCCAAGAGGTCATTAAAGGCCTGGATCTTGGTTTTTAACCAGGACACTTTCAAGCCCAGATACTCAGGCTCCTTGCTCAGTCTCTTGAGCTTCCATTGACTCCATGAAGATCACAGCATCATCAGCAAAGTCAAGAAAGATCAAAGTCAAAATCAAAGTGAACTTTATTGTCATCTCAACCATATACAAGTATACAGATAGATAAAATTGCAAAGCTCAGGGTCCAAAGTGTAACAACATGAAGTGCAAATAATAAATTAAAAATAGAATTAAAATTAAAATTTAAAATTAAAACACAAACAAGACAAGACATTTTGCAAAAGAAAAGCCAAAGAAGTAGCAACAATATTGATGTGCAGTTAGCAATATGACCATTGATGCAATGTGTGGTATTTGTAATCTACAGTAGATACATAAATATAGTTGAAAGATATGTAATATAATAAATAAATAATAAATAATAGATATAAATAATACAGAAATTATCTTTGTACAATTATAGTTGTTTAAGACATGTGTAAACAATGACAGGTCAAAACGTTTCACAGCAGAAGGATATCAAGTGTCAAAATACTTAAAGGTCAGTATGAGATTTTCAGTTCTTTTCTACATGCACACTACTCTTTGCAGGAAAGTGTTTTTAGAGGTGGTTGAGGCAGTGTGGAAGATCAAGGTGGCAGCATGGTGTTAAGGAGTCTGACAGCTTGGTGGTAAAAACGATCCTGCAGCCTGGCAGATCTGGCTTACTGCTGTAGTATCTTCTCATGGATGGCAGAAGTGTGAAAAGTCCATGTGAGAGGTGTAAGGGGTCCTGTACAATACTGTAAGCCCTTCAGACACTGCATTTGTAAAATATGTCTTGTAGTGAAGAAAGAGGCACACCAATAATGTTCTCTGCTGTCTTCACTATCCTTTGCAGGTGCTTGTGGTCGGATATGTTGCAGTTGCCATACCAGACAGTGATGCAGCTGGTCAGAACACTCTCAATGGTGCCTCTGTAGAACATGGTGAGGATAGAAGGATGAAGACTTGCTTGCTTTAGCTGCCTCAGGAAGTGTAGTCTCTGCTGGGCTTTCTTAATTAGTGATGAGGTGTTATGCGTCCCGTAAGTTGATCAGTGAATCTTTCTTCACCAACAGATGCACCACATCCGCTGGATCCCATGACCCTGACCAACACTCAGTTCCTGCAAGCATTGAACAAGATAAGAACAAGAACACACACATGATGAACCACAGAATCAACTGGGCAAAATGCAGAGGTTCTGCCTCCTCTCTTCACAGCACTTACAGTACCAGTGTACCGGCTTCCCATAACGACCAGCAACTTCGGAGAAATCACACAAATTCTCAAGATGTCCCACAGGACAGTTTGATCAACCAAGTCACGACAATTTACGAAAATTGACAAAGGCTGCAAGGAAACTCTGCTGATATTTCCGTTTGCTCTCAATGAAAACCCTCTGTGCCAGGATGCAGTTGATGGTGTACTTCTTAGGTGTAAAACCAGAGTGTTCCAGTTGCTGGTAGGTGAGCAAGTGATTACAGATCCTACTGAGGATTACCCTAGTAAGGACTTTACCTGGCACCAAGGGCAGTGTTATCCCCCTGTAGTTGTTACAATCCAGGCAATCACCTTTCCATTTCCAGATAAGGACAAGTCCCATTTTCCAATCAGTTGGGATGATGCCATTCTCCCAGATGGAAGCAAAGATTACTGCCAATGCCAGGAGGACAGCCATACCACCAGCCTGGAGAAGTTCACCCCAGATACCAGAGATCCCTGCAGCCTTCCCTACCCTCAACTGGTTCACCACCTGTGCAAACTCAGTGAGACTGGGTGATCCACAGCTAATTGGAGGATCAGCCTCCAAGAAATGTGGATTCTGGGATGTCCAAAGTCCTAGCCAGAACATCAGATTTAAACAGCTGCTAAAAGTAGGTTAGGTTTAGTACTTTTCATGTCAAGTGGCTTAAAATTGGGTTCTAAGGTTAAGCGTTTCTTACACATTTTAAAAATACATAGCCAGTCCTGCCATCTAACAATGAACTCTATCAGGCACTCTAAATTCAATGGTCTCTGTAAAGAAGTCTGAAGAGTCCATGATTGGATTTAAGAGACACCAGAAATCAATGCTGTTTCTGTTCCGTAAGTGGTGAGAAAAAACACTACTACTTTTTCAAGAGCATTAAAAGAGGCATATTTGAAATTGGGGTATAACAATTAAGCATAATGTATATGAGAATACTTTTTTTCCAATAATGGAGTAAATATCAGCCCTTTGTGAAAAGTATTAAGAACTAATCTTTGAGCTATGATAGACTTTGTAATGAGGAACATGCAATTACATTTATATGTGACCTTGTGCACAATGTAGTAGATTGTAACTGTTTAATTATCACACTATACATTTGTACAGAGGTGTCTGGTTTAAATACTGATCTTAGGTATGATTAGATGGTAATTACTTAATTATATCAGTGATTACTTTTGAGTAGAAGCACCTGGTACTCCACCTCTCCTCAAGTAGAGGTTTTCTTTCATTTCAACCTTTCATTGACAAAGTTGTTGGGTTAGTAAAATCATTGGAACATTTCTTAAAAGACTGAGCAGTATTTACAATAAACAAACAAGATGTTAGTAGGTAACCTCTGATGATTCTCATATACTGTGCAATTAAATATCATTATTCTACTGGGTGCTGATACAGCTCTGTACCTTTCTCATACAAAACACATTTTGGCATGACTGGTATTGGGTCTTTGTCCAACCACAAGAAGTCATTCTTGAATATTTATTTTAGTCTACATGTTCAGCTTCATCTCTTTAACATAATAAATGTTGTCTGTCCCACAGGACTTGTCTTTTCTTAATGACAGGGGTACCTGGGAAAGATTCCTTGGTTTAAGAAAATCAAGTGAATGGCTATCTACTTTTATCAAGGTAGCATCCAGAAGAAGTGGTCCAGTAATTCTCTCTGGAAGCGACAAGGATCATGTTGGCTTTCTGGGTGTGTTATCTCCTGGAAAATCTTGCTGTTCACTCTTTTGGTGCACTCTGAAAATAAGAATAGTTCCCTTCTTGAGGCATTTGGAGTCTCAACCCTTTTTTAATAGCCTCATCTGTGCCACCAAGACAACTGATATAAGCAGCAAACTATTTTCTCAAGTTTCATCCCTGATTCTAGGAAGTCCCTGAAGTTTTATTTTTCAGATTATTTTTTGAAATAAAAGTTTTATTCTGTATATAACATGGCCATCATCCTGCACATGAAGTTCCTAATAGAAAAACACAGTTGGTATTACAATGGATTCTCTGAATATTTAATGGCATAAATATGTTCCTATAACTTTAATACTGTCAGCTCATTCTTCTAGTCACTGTGACACAGGTAAGAGTTTTCTGTTAACCTTTTTTTCCTATAGTGTTTTAGCAGTATGTTGTTTTATCTCAAGGCCTGATTTGAAATGACAGAAGTAGCAGAACTCAACATTCATCCATAGGAAAAATGTTAGTTGGCCCCCTGGAAAGCTTTTTATGTAAGTGATAGCTTGCTCATCTAAGAAAACAAGCACTTCTTCTGTTATCAAACATTCATTTCATTCATTTTCAATCTCATCAAGTTTTTTTTTTTATCATGAAATGTGTCTTGATATTACAGTGCCTCCACCTTCTTTCTGCATTAAATTTGACGTTGTGTATTTACTGGATAATTTCCTGTAATTGACTAAACCAACGCTTTCTCCTGTACTCTTAAATTCTAGTTTTTATCCATTACATGTATTTTTCCAATTAATGATACCCATTCAATGAAAGCATTTTTGGTATCCTGTACTTCAATGAAAGGTAAAGAAAAAATGAAGTGCATTATTTGGAAATTACAATGCTACAAGTGGTAGTGTAATGTTAAAATGGATCTCCTACAGTAGAGAACTGAAGAATATTTACGTGCACTTCATTCCCAACTTCATTATCGACAGACAGATAGTTCTAATTTATGACTAATGCTGTTGCTCAAGATAACCAATGACATAACTCATTTACTTAAATGTTAATGAATTAAGCTCATATAGTTCAGAAAGGGCAAAGTGATTTTTTCTAATTAGCAGTAAGCACTGTTATTAGTGTTGGCCAAACATCTGTAGAATAGATATATATAGATCTCGTCTTGAAAAACACTACTCATATCCCAAGTGTCTTACATTAACGTTTGCCAGATTGGTGGAAAAAAGAATCCTGAGATACACAGCAATAAAAATATGATTTAAGATGTCATTGGTGCACAATATACTGTATACAGTACGTGTGTTTATGTTATTTGCAGGCAGATGTGCTGTATTAAATTATGTTCGTCCATTTACTTTTAAAAATCCAGCCAACAAACTCTTTAATTAGGACATGACTCATAATCTAGACACAGCATTTCTGCCTTTAGAAGTATGCCAAAGATCTTGCTCCTTTGGGCAAATCTGACCACAAACTGGTTCATCTTATTCCCAGCTACAAGCCTGTTATTAGACGACAACCTGTAACCACCAGAATAGTGAAGAAGTGGATGCTGGGGGCTGAAATGGCACTGAATGATTGCTTTCAAAAGACAGACTGGGAAATGATGTGCAAGGCAAATGGGGACAATGTTGTTGCTAAAGAAAAAGCAGAGTAAAGGAAAGGCAGCTTACAAAATTAAAATAAAACAAACTCATTTTCAATCAATCAATCAATCAACATTTATTTATATAGCACATATTCATACAAAAAAATGTAGCTCGAAGTGCTTTACAAAATGAATAGAAAAATAGAAGACACAATAAAAATAAGCATAAGTCAACATTAATTAACATAGAATAAGTAAGGAATCTGCATAATTACTGGACACAAGCAGTTCAGGGTTTAGGCACTGGAAGGGATGCGGACAAAGCTAACATCCTGAATCATTTTTTAATTAATTTTCCCTCCCACTGCCACCTTCTTCCAATGTCCAGTCTCTCCAAACCATCCCTACTACATCAATAACTCCTACCATGTCAACTGAAATGGCCAGTGGCAAGTCCACTTCTGACCATCAGTATGAATTGTCCCTGTCTATAAACAAGTAAGGAGATAACTGAGGAAGCTACACATAGGGATAGGTGTGGGACCAGATGGATCTGTCCTCAAGTACTTAAGGCCCGTGCTGACCAACCTTGTGGTGTCCTCTGCCACTTGTTCAGTCTGTCCCTAAGGCTTCAGGTAGTGTCATTGTTGTGGAAAACATCCTATATTGTTCCTGTTCCAAAGAAGACAGACACCTTTTCACATAATGATGACAGACCAGTGGCGCTTACATCCTAAATCACAAAAACCTTTGAGGGACTGCTCCCGGATTATATCAGTCCTCGTGTGGTAGTCCACCTGGACCCACTGCGGTTTGCCAATCAGACAAAGATTGGAGTGAAGTGAAGAATGCAATTATCTATCTGCTCCGCAATGCTTGTTTTCACCAGGACAAATCTGTCAGCACTGTGAGAAAGATTTCTCCAGCTGCTTCAATACAATTAAACCATCCCTGTTAAGGGGTAAACTCAGAGATATGCAGGTGGATAAGCCGATGGTCCCCTGGATAATGAACCATCTCTCAGGTAGACTGCAGTCGGTGAGACTCAAGGACTGTGTTTCTGATATGGATGTGAACAACACTGGAACACCACAAGGAACAGTCCTGTCTCCTTTTCTCTTCACTCTGTCCACCCATAACTATAAATATTTCACCAGATCCTGTCACTTGAAGACATTCTCTGCTAATTCTGCACATATGGGTGCATTGATAAAGTGGATTAGACAGAGTATAATAGTCAGGTGGAAAACTTTGTTTCTTTTGCATCATAACATCAGCAATACCAATGAGCTGGTTATTAAGTTTTGCCACACCAAAGAACCTCTATGTCAGGTCACTATTCACGGAGTGGATGTAAAGGTGGTGCATCAGTGACAAGCGGGATTGGCCTGATAACACAGAGGAACTAAATAAGAAAGGGCAGAGCAGACTCTTTATTCTTAGGAGACTGGGTTCCTTTAATGTGGGAAGTGACATCTTTCATGTCTTCTACAACTCTGTGATGGCCAGTGCAATTTTCTATGCTGTGGTGGGAACATCACTTTCAGAGAGGTCCACTGAATCAACAAGCTAATTAAAAGGGCAGGCTCAGTTATGGGTCAAAGGAGAGAATGAAAACAAAACTGAGTGCTATTGAGAACAATGCTACACATCCCCTCTCTGACACACTAACACTGATGACTTTCTGCCAACAAATTATTCAGCAGAAGTGTGTCAGATAAGAGTACTGGGGCTCCATTATACCAGCAGCAATACACCTGCATAATGCCTCACTGTGACTATGACTACCAAGTCAGAACTTTTCTTTCTTTTTAAATTTTATTAATTTTCAGTTATTCTGGTGTGTGTTCAGACCAAAGTGTGTGTGTGTGTGTGTATATATATATTGTCACACACGTGTGCATGGGAAGCAGCTGAAGGGCTTAGGAAATACTGTTTATACATCTGCCCAGGGGGGTGCACTGGCGCTCTTTCTGAGTTCTCTGCAGGTCTTACCGGGAAATCCCACCAGGAGCCGCCATTTCCAGGAAGGACACATCACTTCGGTTCCGGCCCCAAGAATGAGGTCACTTCGGTTCCGGCCCCAAGGATGATGTCACTTCCAGTTCCGGCCCAGAGGACGACATCATTTCCGCCCTCTGTGCTATAAAGCTCACTGCCTTTGCTTAGGCAGGCAGTTCTGTTTTGGAATCTGTTGTGTAACAACTGTTTAATATGCCTCAAAGACTTTTGCAGCGGAAACCGATTAAGCGGGTGGCTGCCCCAAACCTTTCTCGTCTCTGGTCTCCTCTTCTTACAGTGGCGTGAGTCGGCAGGATGGTGTCCCCGATGAACCGGGACACGAACTTTCATGGAACCAGGTGGGTGAGTACGGGGCGAGTTTCAGGGCAGGGAGTGCGCGGAGGGTCAGGAAGGACGCGGTGCAGGCTCTGCTCCATGAGCATAACCGGGTTGACCACCCATCTCGTGGAGAAGGTAGGGGACCCACAGGCGTGGGCTGGCTTCTGGGGAACACACTCGAGTGGCTCAGTATGCTCTCCTTGGCAGGAAAGCCGAGCTGCCCATCGGGACCAAGGTCCCTGTTAACGATGGGTTGTCCCCAGGCTGGCAGGTGAAGGAAATAATAAACTGGGAGTTTAACCCAAACAAAGGGCTGTCAGAGCAGGCTATGGCTCTCTGGCAACAGGTGGGTGAGTGGCTACGGCCATTCGAGTTGACCCCTACAGATAGTGCAGCAAGTGGCCTGTTTTTTGCTGCTAAAAAAGCTACCCCAGGATTTTGCCCAGCCGGCCTGGGGCGAATTCCATTCTATGGACGAGCTGCTACAAACCTTGCAAACCCAGAAGCCGGCTGTGAAACCTGGGAAGGCAGAACAGCGCTCTGTGGACTACCGGGAGCTATGTCCTACTAAAGCAGTCCCTTCCACGCAATCCAGAGCCTGTTCGAAGTCGCGGGCCGTCTGGCTTGCGACCTGTCGAGGAACAAGGCGGACCGTAGGGGACAATGGCGGGGTTGTTTGTGTGCCCTTAGCAATCCCTGGCGGATAAACATACGGGGGAGCTTCTTATTAATGGTCATAAAATAACAGCGCTGTTCGATTCCGGCAGTAACGTGTCTGTCGTTGCTCGCCGTTTTATTCTACGCAACAGTGGATTAAAAGAAGACCAGTCTAAAATGTATACGGAGATATCCGCACATACAATACCGCCGGTGTTACGTATGTCTCGGAGGAACCCTTCGACAGCTTACCGTGGCGGTGCATCCGGATCCTCCGTTTCCGTAATCCTCGGCGAGACTGGTCTGATAGTAACGGCGGTAGTTTAGAAAGCATTCCCCGAAAAACTTATGGCCTCGTTATAGATGACAACGATTCATCTCAAGTTGCTTCCACACCGTGTAATCAGCCGACAGGGAGTGGGGCGGTAGGCCAAGAGAGGGACGAAGACACTCCCGGACCGTCGCGGGCTACTACGTCATCCACTAGCGCCCCGGCAGCGAGGGAGGAATCTCCGCCCCTTGAGGTCAGACCGGACCCGCTCTCTGAGTTGCACTTTCAGTTTAGAGCGACGCCGGCTTCTTTCAAGAGAACAGTGGAATGGCGACTCTCTGAAACACATAAAGAATGCAGTGGTTCTCGTTAGCGGCCAACGACGCATTTGCCCATGCCACAGGGACCTCACTTTGTCGTTGATAATGATTTGTTGTATCGGGTCGCTGAACATGAGGGGAAGGTCCGGAAGTTGTTGCTAATCCAGCGGACCTACGGCGGCAGGTTTCGAGTTAGCACACTCCCACCTTCTTGGAGGCCATCTCGGCTCCGATAAAACATTAGAGCGAATTAAGCTCCGTTTTTCTGGCGGGGATTAATGAGGAGGTTAGCCGCTTTTGCATTTCCTGTCCGGAATGTCAACTGCGGCAAATTCCTAGGAGGACCGTGCTCCTCTGGTTCCCCTTCCCCTTATTGGCGTTCCTTTGATAGGATTGGGGTTGACATAGTAGGACCCTAGAACCCTCAGCCGAGGATATAAATATATACTCGTCCTCGTGGATTATGCTACCCGATTCCCTGAAGCCGTTCCGTTGCGCTCGGCTACCACAAAAAATATTGCACGGGAACTAGTAGGAGTCTTTTCGCGAGTAGGCATTCCTAGAGAAGTCCTGACGGACCAAGGAACGCCTTTTACCTCGGAAGCGTTCAAGGAGACTGCCAAGTTACTGAAAATAAAGCATTTAAAGACCTCGGTGTATCATCCTCAAACCGATGGCCTAGTGGAGAGATTTAATCAAACTCTCAAGCAAATGCTACGTAAGGTAGTCAGCAAGGATGGGAGGGATTGGGACCAACTCCTCCCCCTTGTCCTCTTTGCATATCGGAAGTTCCTCAAGCCTCTACGGGGTTCTCTCCATTTGAATTACTGTACGGAAGACAACCCCGGGGTTTATTGGATATTTTAAAAGAGGGCTGGGAAGGGGAGGCACAGCCCTCCACTAATATTTTGGAATATATGCCCAATCGCGGTAGATTTGATGCAATAAGACCGATTCTAAAAAGTCATATAGAGGAGGCGCAATCAGCACAGGCCCGCCTTTATGACCGTGGCACGACTCTCGGGAGTTCCAACCGGGGGATCGCGTCATGGTATTGGTACCAACTTCTCACTCTAAACTGCTCGCCCATTGGCTAGGCCCCTACGAAATTAAGGAAAGGAAGGGATTGGTTGACTATTTGGTGAAACAGCCCAATCGCCGACCAGCTGAGCGAATATATCATGTAAACCTGCTGAAACCGTGGAAGGAGAGGGTCCCGATCCCTCCTCCGGACAGCCCTGCTCTCTCTTGCTGAAGTAAGTTCCCTTAATTTCGTGAGCAGCTATCCCCAGGCAGAAACAAGAGCTCGAAGCAGCTATCCGCTCTGTCCCAGAGGTGGTAAGTGAAAACCGGTCGGACCTCTCTGATTGCGCATGACATATTGACTGACCGGGGTGATCGTCCGTGGCGACCCTACAGACTCCGGAGGCAAAGAAAGTAGAAGTGGAACTGGAAATCAAGCGAATGCTGGCACTAGGAGTAATAGAGGAAAGTAGTAGTCCCTGGTCCAGTCCCATCGTCTTGATTGCTAAGCCTGACGGCAGTTGGAGGTTTTGCAATGACTTCCGTCGGCTTAACCAAGTTTCCAATTGATGCTTATCCCATGCCTCGCGTGGATGACCTCCTCGAGAGACTGGGACCAGCCAAATTCTTGACTACACTTGACATGACAAAGGGGTACTGGCAGGTTCCTTTAACGAGTCCGAAGGAAAAACGCGTTTAGCACTCCTAGCGGACACTGGCAGTATCGTGTCCTTCCATTCGGGTTACACGGGGCGCCTGCGACTTTTCAGCGTCTGGTGGACAAAGTGCTCCGGCCCCATAACTCGTTCTGTGCTGCCTATCTGGATGACGTCGTCATTTATTCCAGCACCTGGAAGGAACACATACAGCAGGTCACAGCAGTATTACGGACACTGGGAGAGGCGGGCTCGAATCAACCCCAAGAAATGTTTCTTTGGATTGAGGAAGCCAAATATTTGGGCTACCTAGTGGGCGGGGTACTGTGAGGCCACAGTGTTCCAAGTTGCAAGCCATAATGGCCTGGCCCGTCCAAAACCAAGCGGCAAGTCCAATCCTTTCGGTTTGGCGGGTACTACCGCCGGTTTGTGCCTCGCTTCTCCGAGAGCGGCGCCCTTGACCGATTTGACAAAGAAAAGAGCTCCTAATACGGTGGTATGGTCTGATAAAGCGGGGGCTGCATTCAGTGACTTAAAAGGGCTCTGACTTCAGCACCTATCTTGATCTCCCCTAACTTCTCTCTCCCTTTTATCCTCCAGGCGGACGCCGGACACAGGCTTGGGTGCCGTGTTGAGCCAAAGCGTCGGCGGTGTTGAACACCCGTTATGTACCTGAGCGGAAACTGTTGGACAGGGAGACCAGGTGCGGCGGTGGAGAAAGAGGCTCTGGCGATCAAATGGGCGGTAACTCAGCTGCGGTACTACCTCTTGGGTCGCGTGTTCACTCTGGTGACGGATCATGCACCTCTGAAGTGGATGGCCCTTCACAGGAGTCGAATCCACGGGTCACGAGGTGGTTTCTTGACCTGCAGCAGTACCAGTATACGCTCGTTCATCGACAGGGGTCTCTTCATGCCAACGCCGATGCCCTCTCCCGGCCCACGACCTCTCGGTGCAGGTGCCCGACCCGACGGGTCTGGGCTGAGGGGAGTCTTGTCACACTGCGTGTGCATGGGAAGCAGCTGAAGGGCTTAGGAAATACTGTTTATACATCTGCCCAGGGGCGGGTGCACTGAGCTCTTTCTGAGTTCTCTGCAGGTCTTACCCGGGAAATCCCACCAGGAGCCGCCATTTCCAGGAAGGACACATCACTTCCGGTTCCGGCCCCAAGAATGAGGTCACTTCCGGTTCCGGCCCCAAGGATGATGTCACTTCCAGTTCGGCCCAGAGGGCGACATCATTTCCGCCCTCTGTGCTATAAAGCTCACTGCCTTTGCTTAGGCAGGCAGTTCTGTTTTGGACTCTGTTGTGTAACAACTGTTTAATTATGCCTCAAAGACTTTTGCAGCGGAAACCGCATTAAACGGGTGGCTGCCCCAAACCTTTCTACGTCTCTGGTCTCCTCTTCTTACAATATATATATATATATATATATAGTCACACATGTGCGATTAGGAGGCAGTCAAAGAGCCCAAAGGTGAGTGAAATATCACGAGATAGAGGGTCATCACGTGGTACTTACCTAAACTTCTTTTCATCAACAGAAAACCTGAAGAAAAATAATTCCGGTTTCCAAAATGGCCGCAATGACGTCACTTCCGGCCAACCATGATGACATCACTTCCGGCTCAATGAAATCACATCACTTCCGCCGCATCATGATGACGTTGGTTTCGGTTCCTGCTGCAACATTACTTCCTGCCAACCATTTCCTGTCCCATCAACCCGTTTGTATAAATCCACCATTTTATCTAAGTAAAATTGTTCATTGTGCTAATCAGGACTTTGAATCACATTTTGTCTTTATTGTCTGAACAACAATATACGGGAACGGTCCCCAAAACTTTGTTTGTTTGTGTGACACATTATTTTTATAAGAAATAATCACCACAATATATATATTTGTTTATCTATCTGTTTATGTATTTATTTCTTTAAAGAAATAAATAAAAGCCAACTTCTATAAACAGCCAAATTTCTCCCTGAGGTCAAATAAAGTTCTATCTAATCTAATATTATCTTGTAAACATCCTATCCAGTATCAATGACAATCTTATCTATAAATCTATAAATTATAATCTATAAAAATCTATAAATTATAACAGCATACATTTCCATATAAAGGGACAGATTGTAAGCAGTAGGATAGATCTTAATAATCAACTCCAAAATTTTCAAGCTGCACAAACAAAACCTACGCTAAAGATACAGTATTTGCAAAAAATAGTACCTAAGACCTGAATTTGAAAATCAAAGATGAATCTGGTGGCATGTCAAACTGAGAATAACAGAACCCCACATACTGTGTGATTTTTCTGAAGCCTTTCTGTCGAATGGCAAGGAACTGAATAATGGGGGTGAGAACCTAAAAAAGGCTTTTGCTTTAATGCTATGAGAAAATAAAAATGACAATGTACTTAATAATAAATTAATCTGATTTAAAAAAGAGTAAAGTATTTAGTGTAAATTGAAATGTGTTTGTTTCTCAAATTATTAATAATGTAGCACCAGAAGGTACGAACAAACATTGAATAATTACAGATATTTTTTAAGGTTATAGGTCTATAAATTTTCCTAATGCCAGCCATCTAAAGTCAAGTACGGTCTATTTATTCATATTAAGCCAACTGTTGAAGTGCAGCTATTTTTTTAGTTTTGCTCCTGCTTGGTCACTCATGCTGTGAGGAGGTGTCAGTCGTATTTCTGTTCAACTAGCCAAGCCCCGAGGCTGCTGCATTTTCATTTCCCTGCACAGCTGCAGATCACTATCTTAAGCAACAAAACCCTGTTTTTGCCTTGGGTTTACCTTGTTGGTGCACTTGACTAATTTATCATATTCATCATCTAAGCATCCGTTGCCAAGTTCCTACTGTATTTGCCTATGTTCTTGTCTTGCTTTGATGCATCTTTCTGAATTTCCACAACTTTCTTGTGGTATTTTTTACTTTTTTTGGAAAGGGCTTTTGATCGCTTTCTGTAGTTTGTTTTGGTTGTGTTGTCTCATTCATATGCAATTACCCTTTCATTACATATTTATATATGTGGGGTGTAAGCACAACACTCTCACTTGTGCTGCGTACATTAAAAAAATATATGTTCCTATGCCCAGATTCTTTGTTATGTAGACCCAACAACTCTTTTTATGTCATCCTTGCTTTGCCCTAGCCTAGAAAGAGAGACAGCCCAGCAGTTACAATGCACGACAGCTTCCAAAATCCCAAAACTGCCCAATAGAGGGAGAAATCATCTAACCTGCGTCATAACAAGGACAAACACAGAATCGTCATAAATAAAATGATTTATTCATTACAAAAATAGTCCCTAACAATAAGAACCTCAATGGAGCACAAATGGCAAAATTGAATTGCCTGAAAAAGAAAAGTCAATCCAAGGTGAACAGTCCTCGAACCAAATCCAAAGAGCGGTCAAGAACAAAGCAAAAAGGTCCAAAAAAATCACAATAAACACTCACCAACTCCCAAAGACATTCAATATGAAATGGAAAGAACTGTGAGTTGTTCCTACCCTTATAAGGCTGAGGGCGGTGCCCTGCGGTGATGGGCTGGTGCCAAAACCTTTTATGGAACTCTCCACAAACACAAAGAACATAACACATGCATCGGATATAAAGCAAATAAATAACTTAAACAACATTGACATAAATGAATGACTCAAAAATGAAGGATTTGAACCACAGCAAGGGAAGGAACTCTGGCTGAAATACAACATCATGCTTCACTTCTCCTTTTATAACCCAGGCGGCAACAGGGAACAAACACTAAATGAAACCACAGAGAGTAAGTAAGTAAGTAAGTAAGTGGTGTCCTTCAACATCTGCAATAAGATGTGGCAGATGTTCTATCAGACGGTTGTGGCGAGTGCCCTCTTCTATGCGGTGGTGTGCTGGGGAGACAGCATAAAGAAGAGCGATGCCTCACACCTGGACAAACTGTTGAATAAGGCAGGCTCTATTGTAGGCATGGAGCTGGACAGTTTGACATCCGTGGCAGAGCGACGGGCACTGAGCAGGCTCCTGTCAATCATGGAGAATCCACTGCATCTACTGAACAGTATCATCATTGGACAGAGGAGCAGCTTCAGCGACAGATTGCTGACACTATCCTGCTCCACTGACAGACTGAGGAGATCGTTCCTCCTCTACACTATGCGACTCTTCAGTTCCACCCCGGGGGTAAATGTAAACATTATACAAAGTTATTGTCTGTTATACCTGCATTTTTATCACTCTTTAATTTATCTTGCTACTGGAGTATGTGAATTTCTCCTTGGGATTAATAAAGTATCTATCTATCTATCTATCTATCTATCTATCTATCTATCTATCTAATACACTTGTATTCAGTCATTATAGTGCATAACATTCTTAAATATTCTTAATGCGCCAAAAAGCTAAGCCAATAATTGTAAAAGGGTGTGGCAAATCACTAATAATACAACCTAGAATATTTCAAGAGCTGTGAGCGATGATACTGACCAACACAACCAATGTGTTTAGTCTCTTAGATTACATTGCTGGTCACATGGCATGTGTCTTCTTTGTGCCAATGTTCTTCCTACTTCTCCCCTCTTTCCTGGTTCTTCTCTCTCACCCTATTTAAATCTAGTGTTTTGAAGCTTTTCAGGGCCAAGGTGAGCACCCCTATCCCCTGTAAGGTAATATATACTTGAAACTGCCTGCCTGTTAAGATAGGGAGGGCATCCTGACTTAATTTTTCCCAGCATATTTAAATTAGAAATGAGATCATATGAATTTTTAACTTTTATTTTGTTCTCCACATATAAGAAATTTTATTGTATGAACCAGATATTTACCCACAACTTTCAATAATTAACTATTTTGGGACCATTTAAATACCATTTATTACACTAGATAGTACTTAATAGTGATGCAATGTTTAAGGAATTTGTCAGTTCCAACCATCATTGCAACTGTCTACCGTCCTCCTAAGTCTAACAACAATTTTTTGAATGATCTTGCTACCTTCCTTATCAATCTATCTGTAATTACTCCAAATATAATTCTGCTGGGAGATTTTAATATACATCTGGACAATATCAATATCCCTCTCACTAGAGACTTTTTATCTTGCCTGGAGAGTTTTGGATACCAGCAGCACACTGATGTTCCTACCCATTGTAAAGGACATATCTTGACATACCTGATTTGCTGCTCTGGTGTTGTTCCTTTTGATCTTACAGCAAATGAACTCACTATAGCCGACCACTTTCTCCTCTCATTCAACGCTAAACTTACCTTTTCTGTTCCTAAGCTTCCACGTCTCATAGCCTTTCGTAACATTAAGAATATTAACTTGAATTTGCTGTCTTCTAGAATTGATTTGCAAATGGACTTTTATAATTTATCCACTCCCATAGAACTGGTCTCATATTATGACACTTGTCTTAATGGTATTCTTAATTCTCTGGCTCCGCTAAAAACCAGATCTGTTTGTTTTTCCTTTTCTGCCCCCTGGTTTACGCCTGAACTTTGGCTTCTGAAAGCTAAAGGCAGGCAACTTGAAAGGTTGTTTAAAAAAAACAGACTCTTTGTCCACAAAGAGATGTATAAAAATCATCTACTCTATTACAAGGATTGTATAGCTCAAACCAAATCTAATTATTACACTCAGTTAATTACTTGTAATACAGGTAACACCAAGTCTTTGTTTTCTTTACTTAATAATGTTACACAACCTCCAGACTCTTTACCATCTCACCTTTACTCAACTGCCGTGTGTAATTCTCTTATGTCTTTTTTCAATGAGAAAATCCAAAAGATACATCAGCACCTTGGTCCAGATCCTTTCTGTATTTCTTCTGAACTACACTCACCTATTCACTCTTTCTCTTCTTTCCAGCTTCCCACTTCCTCTGAAATCTCAGATCTCATCTGCAAATCCAAGTCATCTACTTGTCAGCTGGACCCCATGCCTACAGTTTTGGTTAAAGCCTGCCTCCCCTCTCTAGTCCCTCTTATTTCTGCCATCATTCACTCTTCTCTTACTACTGGTATTATTCCCTCATCTTTCAAAACTGCTGCTATAACCCCAATACTAAAAAAACCTGGTTGTGATCCTACTAATTTCAATAATTTTCACCCCATTTCTAACTTGCCCTTTATCTCCAAAATTCTTGAAAAAATAGTAGCTATCCAACTTCACACCCACTTGTCTCACAATAATCTATATGAGAAGTTCCAGTCTGGTTTCGTCCCTTTCATAGTACAGAAACGGCACTTGTTAAAATTACCAATGACCTCCTTATGGCTGCTGATTCTGGTCTAATCACTATTCTCATCCTTCTTGATCTGAGTGCGGCCTTTGATACTATTTGTCATACTACTCTCCTTAATAGATTATCTTTGATTGGCATTACTCACACACCACTTGACTGGTTTAGATCTTACCTCTCAGGTCGCACTCAGTTCATACAGCTTAAAACCTTCACATCCCAACCCACCGCTGTTACTTCTGGTGTGCCCCAAGGCTCTGTCCTGGGACCTCTTCTTTTTATTATTTACCTTCTTCCCCTTGGCAATATTTTTCGCAAATATAACATTAATTTTCACTGTTATGCTGATGACACCCAGCTCTACCTTGCTGGTAAACCCACCTCCTCTTTTCCCCCACCCTCACTTATTGACTGTATTTCTGAAATTAAATCCTGGTTCTCTTCAAATTTTCTTAAATTAAACAGTGATAAAACTGAGGTTCTCCTCATTGGTTCAAAATCATCATTATCCAAAACCAATAATTTTTCTTTTATTATTGATAACTTGTTGTTTCCCCATCATCTTAGGTCAAGAGCCTGGGTGTCATCCTTGACAGTACTCTATCTTTCCAATGTCACATTAATAACATCACCCGGTCTGCTTACTTCCACTTACGTAATATTAATCGCATTCGCCCCTCCCTCACTCCTCATACCACTGCCATTCTTGTTCATAGTCTTGTCACTTCTCGGCTGGACTACTGCAATTCACTCCTCTTTGGTCTCCCTAATAAATCTCTTCATAAGCTTCAGTTAGTCCAGAATTCTGCAGCACGTATCATCACTGGAATCCCATCTTTTCACCATATTACTCCGGTCTTGCAGCAGCTTCAATGGCTCCTGATCAAGTTTCGTATTGATTTTAAGATTCTGCTACTAACATTTAAGGCCATCCATAACCTCGCACCTCCATATCTGTCTGACCTTCTACATGTTGCCATTCCTTCCCGTAACCTTAGATCCTCTTCCTCCACCCATCTGACCATTCCTCCTGCCCGTCTAACCACCATGGGGAGCAGAGCTTTCAGCCGTTCTGCTCCCAAGCACTAGAACTCATTACCTGCAGATCTCCGAAATATCAAATCATATTCATCTTTCAAATGTAAACTTAAAACACATTTTTTTAAAATGGCTTTTTCTTTTTCCTCCTGATTATAGTGGTTTTGTTTGGTTTTAATTTTTAGATTTTCTGATGTTTTAAGTTGTTTATAATTGTGTCTTTTATTTATTTATTTATTTATTGTTTGTTTGTTCGGTGTCATTGAGTTCTCTGAAAGGCGCCTTATATAAATAAAATGTATTATTATTATTATTATTATTATTATTATTATATATCGAGAGTTTGATGAATTCTGACATTTTACAAAAATGCCATTTTTGGAATGATGTCTGTGTGTGTGTGTATGTAAACACGATAACTTGAGTACATTTTTACTTTGGTCAACCAAATTTTGCATAGAAGTATTAGGTACAAAACATAGATTTCTATCAACTTTTGGGCTATTTCCGTTAACCAGCTTTAAGTTTACAACTTTACTTTTATACTAATTATTCAATATATTATTAATTTGATTTGATTTGTTGTTGGTGGTTCTTTAATGTACATAATATGAAAATATAATCATTGTCTTGCAATTTACTCCTCAAATATCCATTATCATATTTGAGTAAACGAGAAAGTCTAGGGGAGACCACTCCTGATTTTTTACAGTGGTAAGTTGAACTTTTGCTAGTTTACCACTGGGTCTGCTGTCATGATAACACTTCCTCTTTTATGTGGTTAGCTAAACTATTACATAGATCAGACGTTCAAGTAAAACAAAAGAATTTACAGTTAAAGCATTTTTAACCATAAATACATCTATACTAATAAAAGGCAAAGCCCTCACTGACTCACTCATTCACTCACTGACTGACTGACTGACTGACTGACTCACTGACTCATCACTAATTCTCCAACTTCCCGTGTAGGTAGAAGGCTGAAATTTGGCAGGCTCATTCCTTACAGCTTCCTTACAAAAGTTGGGCAGGTTTCATTTCGAAATTCTACGCGTAATGGTCATAAATGGAAGCTATTTTTCTCCATATACTGTAATGGAGTTGAGCTCGAAAGCCGTGGGGGGCGGAGTTTCGTGTAACATCATCATGCCTCCCATGTAATCACGTGAACTGACTGTCAACGCAGTACGTAGAAAACCAGGAAGAGCTCCAAAAAGCGCTGAAGAAAACATGCATTATATAATTGAGAAGGCGGCTCCGCAGCTAACGCAGTGTTACGGAAGCGACTTTGTGACGCTGCCACCAAATACTCACAGTAAAATCCACAAGTTAATACACACGCTGTCTCTACACTTTCTCCACACTAAATCCTCCAGGCACTACTTACAAAAGGTTACATTGACAATCGTGTTACGTTATTTTTGAAATGTTTCCTTTTCTTAGCACAAGCACAGCTGAGAAGCTTCGATGCATGTGCTCAATAATGCGTTAAAAATCACGCATTTAATCACACATTTTAATCACACAAGCAAAGGGGAACTTCTGTCAATGCATGATTTCCTGGTACACCGATTACATTGATCAGCGCTTCCCGATTCATTTTACCCTCGCACCCCCTTGGTTTGAGAAGAAGTATGAATAAATATGAGATTAACACAGAAAAACAGATAACCAATTGAAGCTTTATGAATAATTGATTTGCCATCAATAATTGTTTTGGTAAAGCCATACTCAGTGTAATCCTCCTTCCATTTTATAATTTTTCCGCCACTAGCCATGATTAAATGAACGGTAAAAAAGTAAGAGCGAAGCGAGGGTAAAAAAATTCAGGCAGGCAGGCGACAGCTCAATAGCTCGAATTTGGATATAAATGGTTTTATTTAGTCGCCAGAAACATCTTTGTTAGGAATCGAAGTTGAATTTAGTCTTTAAATTTTTATGGTAAAGAAAAAGTTATGCAATGATGACTAAATTTAACTATATAAAGTCAAAACTTGTATATATAAAGTCATTCCCGAATATATAAAGTCAAAACTTGATTATATAAAGTCAGCGTTGGAATATTTCGGAATATATAAAGTAAGCGCTGGAATATATAAAGTCAAAACTTGAATATATAAAGTCAGCGCTGGAATATCCATCCATTTCCCAACCCGTTGAATCTGACCACAGGGTCACGGTGGTCTGCTGGAGCCAATCCCAACGAACACTGGGCACAAGGCAAGAACCAATCCTGGGCAGGGCACATGCATCATTTTCAAAACATTAACCAAACAGTGTTTTTTTAATTTATTTTTCTGAATACGTTTTTGTAGGAGTGAGTTTATATACTCCGATGTTGACTTTATATAATCAGGAATGACTGTATAAATTCCGACGCTGACTTTATACATTCAGGTTTTGACTTTATATATTCAACTTTTGACTTTATATATTCAGAAACAAGTCTGACTTTATATATACGGCTGACTTTATATATTCAAGTTTTGACTTTATATATTCTGACGCCGACTTTATATATTCACAAAATCAATGTATTTGCCTGTTTGGCACCCTATAGTATATGTGTGTGTGTATATACATACACATATATGTGTATATAAATATATATATATTATATATATATATATATATATGCCAGCAACACTCATGACAATGACAAAACAATTACATTGTCAATCATGTTACGTTATTATTAAAATGTTTCCTTTTCTTTTTACTTCTCCGCTGCCAAGCGCAGGTATTTTGCTGTATATATATATATATACAGTAATCCCTCCTCGATCGCGGGGGTTGCGTTCCAGAACCCCCAGCGATAGGTGAAAATCCGCGAAGTAGAAACCATATGTTTGTATGATAATTTTTATATATTTTAAGCCCTTAGAAACTCTCCCACACTGTTTATAAATATTGTCTGCACAGTTATATAGTAAACCCTTGTTTATCGCGTTAATCCGCTCCTGACAGATAAATGAATTTCCACGAAGTAGGATTCTTTATTTATAAATCTAATATTTTCGCAGTTAGAGCATAGAAAACCTGTTTACGACCTTCTAAATACGTTTTTTTAACATTATTAGAGCCCTCTAGACATGAAATAACACCCTTTAGTCAAAAGTTTAAACTGTGCTCCATGACAAGACAGAGATGACAGTCCTTTCTCACAATTAAAAGAATGCAAACATATCTTCCTCTTCAAAGTACACGTAAGGAGTGGAGAATGTCAGAGAGAGAGTAAAGTAAACAATAAAAAATCAATAGGGCTGTTGCGCTTTTAAGTATGCAAGCACCGCGATAAAGCAGCTGCAATGAAGGGATCAATCTTGAAGCTAGCCTTTCAGCATTTTTACAGGAGCGTCCTATCTTCTAAGCAAACAGCCTCTGTGCAAAAGCCCTCTGCTCACATCTCCTCCGTCAAGCGCAGAGAACGTCAGAGAGAGAGAGAGCGCAAGATTAAAAAAAATCAATCAATAAGTGTGCTTTTGGGCACTCGATAAAGCGGCATTTCTTAGAGGGCGTCCGTATCCACTAGGCAAACAGCTTCTGTGCAAGCAGCACCTCTGCTCACCCCCTCCGTCAGGCGCAGAGAATGTCAGAGAGGGTGAGATAGAAGCAGAGACAAGCAAACAATCAAGCACTGCGCGAGAAGCATATCTTATAGCATTGAGGAGTTTTAGTTAATATGTAATACATGCTCTAATTGAGTAGCTTCTAAGCCATCCAATAGCGTCCCTTGTATGAAATCAACTGGGCAAACAAACTGAGGAAGCATGTACCATAAATTAAAAGACCCATTGTCCAGAAATCCGAATCAGCAATATACATTTACATATGCTTACATATAAAATCCGCGATAGAGCAAAACGCAAGAAAAGTCAAAGCGATACAGCAAGGGATCACTGTATATATATATATATATATATATATAGATATATATATATATATAGAGATATATATAGATATGTATATATATATATAGATATGACAACAACACTCATATCAATGACAAAACAATTACATTAACAATCATGTTACGTTATTTTTAAAAATTTTCCTTTTCTTTTCATAACTTCTTTAACACACTACTTCTCCGCTACGAAGCGCGGGTATTCTGCTAGTTATCTATAATCCTTCTTAACACATTAACAAGAAATGTAACATCTATTACAATAATAAAGTAACATTCCCGTACAGCAGGGGCTGTCAAAGTCAGTCCTAAGGGACCACTGTGGTTTCAGGTTTTTGTTTCAACCAGATTTATAATCAGTGACAACAACTGATAACACTGATCTGATTTAATTAGCTGGTATTTTTTTCTCTTATTGTACATTTAGAAAAGCACAGCAGCATGATTTTTACATTTATAAGACATTTAGAAATATTTCTATTTTTCTCATAGATTTAAATAACTCTTTTTGGTTTATGTAATTATATTTTGCCCTTTC
The DNA here is from genome assembly GCF_016835505.1 of Polypterus senegalus. NCBI lineage: Eukaryota > Metazoa > Chordata > Cladistia > Polypteriformes > Polypteridae > Polypterus > Polypterus senegalus. The sequence continues at coordinate 48,453 of NW_024385767.1, forward strand.
TCTGTGCAGTTTGGTCCCGTCATTGTATCTTAATGACAAAAACGAATCAAGCAGACACCCAGGCAAACAACACTGAATCATGAAAGGCTCCAACTACGTTAGCGCCAGACCTGCTAATTAGTAAATAATGGATAAATTAAACAATTACCTTAAAAAACCTTGAAAAATAGAATGAAAATAAAGATGAAATGACATTATTATTACATGAAATTACATTATTCCCATATAACTGCTTAATACATTTTAATATATATTTTTTTTACCAAACTTAGCTTTTAATTTCTATACAGTTTCCAAAATACAGAATCTGAGAAATAACAGTTCACTTAATTAGCCCAGGAGTCCAATTAAAAACAGAAGCTGGGTGGAACAAAAACCAGGTCTGACTTTGAGAACCCCTGCCCTAAGCTCTTGTATGAACTTTCATTTCTAATAATCGGGTTCTGCCTTTTCCTATAAGCAACACTTATGTTTTTTTAAAATACAACTTTTTTCTGAAATTTACTCCATCATTTACCCATGTTGAATGAAGACCTGATGTGAAAAGGCAAGTCATTCCAAAGCCTAGGAGCAATAACTGAGAAAGCTCTGTCTCCACTAGACTTCAGCCAAGAACTTGGAACTACAAGGAGTGGTTGTCCAGATGACCGCAATGCAATTGGTGCCACATAGGGGTGAAGGAGGTCACATATGTGTTCTGGAGTAAGACCATGCAAGGCTTTAAAAACAAACAACAGTGGAGAGAGGCTGAAATGGGGGAGATATGATCCTTTTTTCTAGACCCAATTAAAAATCTAGTAACAGCATTTTGAAATAGCTGAAGGTGCAAGAGAGTAAATTTGGGCAGTCCCACATATAAGGAATTACAATAATCAAGCTGAGATGTGATAAAGGCATGAATGACTGTTTCCAAGTCCTTCTGTGAAAGAATGGGTTTTAGTTTAGAAAATCCATTCTTTACTACCATGGAGATTTGTTTCTCAAAACTTAGTGATGACTCGAAGATGATACCTAGGTTTCTCATATTATGAATCATTGGTGCCAAAGAGCCTAAATGAGTGCTGATTTCAACTGCAGATGTGGTAGGACCAAAAATAATGACCTCTGTTTAATTTTCATTTAATTGTAAGAAATTTTGTGCCATCCAATATTTAATATTCCCAAAGCATTCAACAGCTTTTATATCATTGAGGTATTTCATTTTATTTAACATTGAGGTATAACAACGATATGTGACATCATGTTCTTGAAAGATGGTCCTCAGGCGGAACAGATAAAGGGAAAATAGAAGGGGAGCCAGGATAGAACCTTGAGGGACGTCTTGTGTTAGAGTAGTTGGTTGAGAGAAATTCCCATCTATGTTAACAGACATAGATCTGCCTTTAAGGTAGGACTCAAACCATTTCAATGCACAGCCTTGAATGCCTATTTCATCCTCAAGCCGTTTTAACAGAACTTCATGGTCCACTGTGTGAAATGCTGCACTGAGATCCAGTAAGACTAAGATTGCAGAAGAGCCTGAGTCTAAAGTTAATAGAATATCATTTGACAACTTCAGCAAAGCCAATTTAGTACTATGAAGTTTTTTAAAACCAGACTGAAATACATCACATACATTGTTATCTTCCAGATATGAAAGTAACTGCAAAGAAACCACTTTCTCCATAATTTCTGGACAGAAATGGGAGCTTAGGAATAGGCATATACTTTGAAAGAGCTGTAGGATCAAGTGTGGGCTTCTTCAGCAAAGGCCAAACAATTGCATGTTTAAAGTTGTTGGACATTACACCAGATTTTAGACAGTTTTTTATAATAGCAAAAACAACTGGACTAATAGCTCTGAAAGTATCTTTAAATAGGCATGAGGGTAAGATATCTAGCGGATAATTGGAAGATTTCATGTGCAGGATTATATCAGTTAGCCGAGAAGATGAAATAGGTTGAAAGTAAATTGGTTGTGCACTAGCCTTAGAGGGACTGATGTCATCCACCAATTATCAGCAACTGGAAGAGTAATGCTGGATCGAATGGCTTGGATTTTATTTATTAAATAATTGAGAAAAAGCTCACAGGTCTCAGGCGTACTCTCAGGGAAGCCACTGACAGGTGGGTATAAGAGAATGTTTGTGGTGCTAAACAGCACCCTAGGTCTCGAGGCACCATTAACAATTAGACAAGGAAAAAAAAAATTATTTTGCTACTTTCACAGGCTTTTGACAGGGCATCCAGTGAGCTCTGACAGTTTTATAAGAGACCTGCAGTTTGCCCTTTTTCCACCTCCTCTCAGCCTACCTGAATTTCTGTCTAAACGCATAAGTGGCCTCATTTAACCAGGGCTGAACATTGGCCTTTACCTTGGCTCTCCTTAACTTTAAGGGTGCAACCAAAACCAGAGTATCCTTACAAGTGAGATGTAGAAGCTTAATCATATCAGAAATATCCAAACACACAGAGAGGACTTTAACACAAAGGGTAAATGAAAGTCAGAGAAGATTTAGATTTGGTCTCGTCCGATGCGAGAGATGGACGTCTGAAGTGGAGCTCTGCTAGCAGCTGTGTTATTTTTCATATTATTTGCTTATTATCCTGAGATATCCTGTATTTATTCAACCCAAGAGGGACTGCTACAGTATATGTAAGCATATATAAACATGGCCAACAAGAAAGGGGGTCCAAAAGAATCAAACTAAAGCTACACCAAGCTAAGATCAGCAAGCCCTAGTTCAAGATACAGCCTTTCAGAGACAGACCTGGATCAGATGGGAAAGCACAGACTCCTCAGGACCACGGTCCGCTACATCGTCACTTGCTGAGAGCCAAAAGGGGAGCGAATGTTCGATCGTGAGTGCAGATCTGGATAGCTCGCCAATCGGAGAAGATCACCTGAAACTGGAAAGGCCTTGAAGTCCGCGGCTTAAATTACTCCACGCGAGCCGGGAGCAGAGGGGACACCGGCTACAGTAGAGCCTGCTGCTTTGCCTATTGTAGAAGAAAGCACAATTGAAATGTCTAAACTGCAGGTGATGTTCGCTGAGCTCATGCAAGATATAAAGAAAAGCGAGAAGGCTAATGAGAAAGCAAGGGTAAAGGCAAATGAGAAACTGAGACAGGATGAAACAGGAGTTGAAACAGGCAAATGAAAGGCTGCAGAGATGCAACTTGAGTTGCGACAAGTGCTGGGTAAAATTGAAGAGCACATTCAGGAAAACTCGGTTAAACTGTACACGCTTACTGATCAATTGGAGGATCTCAAGGAGACATTCACAACTCGGATGAAATAGCCGAAAATTTAGCTGCCAGTGCCGAGGAAAAGCAGTAAATGTCAGCTCCAATGCAAAAACTCGAGACAGACTGGCTGCTTTGGAAGATGGGAGTAGAAGGTATAATGTCAGAATTGAAGGTCTGCCTGAGAATCGAGAAAGTTCAAACCCTGTGAAATTTGCAGCTGAACTTTTTTCTAAAATAATCGGGGACGACTTTAAAGCAGAATCTTAGATAGCAGTGGCTTACCACGCATTACGGATCAAACACCGTTAGACCCAGATCTTTTATTAGTTCGCTTTGAACGATTATCATTTAAGCTAGAGGTGATGGCACTCCTCAGAAACAAGGAAGATATTATATATGAAAATAACCACATTCGTATCTTCCTGACTTCTCTCCAGCAACAGCTACTAAACGCAGCCTTCTACAACATTAAACAGCGTTACGGCAAGCCAGCCAAATACAGCCTCTTGTATCCGCAAAACTGAAAGTGGAATGGCAGGGTCAATTCTATGTCTTCGCTAGCAAGGAAGAAGCAGAAAAGGAATTAAGAAAGCTGATCCCGGGACTAGTCTGATACATAATAGTGAGTCATGGCCGTTAATGATATAGCAAGGATTAATAATCTACTGTCTGATCTATTGGTTTAAAATACGGGTTTTATCAGCATATATTCTCATTATTACTTAGTATTACTAGCGCTATCTGTTTATGTTTTATTGTGCTTAATTATTTTTCGTCTTTTTTTTTTTTTCTTTTTTTTTTTTTCTAATTATTTCATCTCTACCCTAAACGAGACTGTTCAATATCATACCCTTGGTTTATTGTTATTGCTATTACTGCATTAAGACTTGTTATGCTTATTCTGGACACATTTTAACACCATCCCGGGTTTATTATCTGGGTGTATCATCTTAATGCACTAAAATTGCTGAAGATATATATATATTTTAAGTGCAAAATTCTTTTTTTTTTTAAAGACTATATTGGTAACAGATATCTCTATCTTTTAACCCTAAAGCACTGCATGGGGCTTGTTTTGCTTTGGACGTGCTCTGTCTCTGGGTATGTCAGAGGACTGGGACTGTGTGAAGTGGGTTTTAGCCTCACTTGGGGAGGCAAAAAGAGAGGGCGGGGGTTTAAGGGGGGGAGAGAGAAAGAGAGCAGGCCTGATCTATACCTAATCTATCCTCTAATCTTTATAATTATAACTACCAACGTAATAATAAGCTGCATGGCAACAACTCTAGGGGAAATAGGAAATTAAGACCAAAACTGTCTCACTTCCAGTTAAGACTATAAAATGACATCAAAAACTCAGAATCAGTGTCTCCATGATGGGACAGTTAACTTGTAAGCTGGAATGTTAAAGGCCTGAATCACGAATTAAAGAGAAAGAAAGTACTCTCTCACCTAACAGGTCTAAATGCTAAAATAGTATTTTTACAGGAAACCCACTTACTAAGCAAGGATCAGTTCCGCTGCAAAAGACTGGACTGGCCAAATGTTCCATTCTAGTTTTACAAAGAAAACTAGAGGTGGGAATTCTCATACATAGAACAGTACCATTTGTAGCATCAGATGTAGTATTGGATCCTGAAGGGAGATATGTAATGGTCATGGGAGACTTATCTAACTGTAAAATGATTTTGATAAATGTCTATGCACCTAATGTTGATGATAAGGAATTTATACAAAATTTATTTGCACCCATTCCCAATCTGAACACTCATAAAGTTATAATGGCTGGGGACTTTAATTGTGTTCTAAATCCACTTTTAGATAGGACTTCCTCCACAGGGGAACGCATCTAACACGCAAAGATAATTACAAAGTTTATAACTGATCACAACTTATCAGATCCCTGGAGGTTTTAAACCCAAATTCAAGAACATATTCTTTCTACTCACCAGTACATCATTGCTACTCAAGGATTGATTACTTCTTTATAGACAATAAATTCTTGCCTAAGATTAAATCTTGCAAATACGATGCTATTGTTATTTCTGACCATGCACCTATGATCTTGGAGAAATTACTAAGCCCCATACACTCACCCGCAGATGGCTCAACCCGCTTCTATTAGCTGACGAGAATTGTACTGAATTTATATCCAAACAAATCAAATTCTTTCTAGAGACAAATACATCCCCGAGATCTCTGCAGGAATACTCTGGGAAACTCTTAAGGCCTTCTTAAGAGGACAGATTATCTCATATCTTTCCCACAGAAATAAATCCGAAGCCAAGAAAGTAGCAGAGATAAAAAGCGAAATTACTAAAATAGATGAAGAACATGCCAGACTACCAAGCGAGACTCTACATAGGAAGGCAGGCTCTACATTCAGAATTAAACCTCTTGACAACTAAAGAAACTGAACAACTAATTTACAAATCCAGACATCATTACTATGAACATGAAGAGAAAGCTAATAAGCTTTTAGCTCAACAAATTCACAAGCAAGAAGTGTAACGCAATCTCGTAATCACTAACACGGAGATAAAATCATCGAACACAAAAATATAATGCACACTTTCAGAGACTACTATAAATCCCTATATACTACTGAGCTTAAAGAAGACAATACACAATCTAATGCATTTCTGGATACATTACAGATACCACAAATAGACGCTTTTAGTGTGGAGGAACTTGATAAACCTCTGGCTATCAGAATTACTAGATGCTATAAAGTCACTCCAAGGTGGGAAAGCAGCAGGCCCTGATGGCTACCCTGCAGAATTTTACAAGAAATTCTCCGCTCAGCTAGCTCCCCTCCTATTAGCAACATTTACAGAAGCCAGAGATAACCAATCTCTTCCACAAACCTTTCGCCAAGCACTAATCACTGTTTTCCAAAACAAAATAAGGACTTATTACAATGTGCATCATACAGACCAATTTCACTTCTGAATAACGACGTTAAAATACTCTCTAAAATCATAGCTAGAAGGATGGAGAAAGTGCTCCCTCGGTAATATCACAAGACCAAACTGGATTTATTAGGGGCACACTTATCTTCAAATCTTCGACTGTTTAATGTAATATACTCACCAACTAAATCAAACACCCCAGAAATATTATTATCATTGGATGCAGAAAAAGCATTCGACATGATTGAATGGAAATACCTTTTTACTACATTGGAGAAGTTTGTGCATGGATCAAATTACTGTATACTAACCCAGAAGCTTCAGTTTGCATCAACAACATTTGCTCAGACTACTTTAAACTAGAGCGTGGTACTAGACAAGGATGCCCCTTGTCACGCTGCTGTTTGCATTGCCATTGAACCACTGGCAATACATTGTCGAAATACTGATCAGATAAAGGGGATTAGCAGAGAAGGACTGGAACAGAAAATCTCATTATATGCAGATGATATGGTACTGTATATATTGGACCCAGAAAATTCTGTGCCTGCAGTCTTAGCAGCACTCACAGAATTTCAAAAGATCTCTGGTCTCAGAATTAATCTGAATAAAAGTGTACTCTTTCCAGTGAATTCTCAAGCATATAATATTAGATTAGACACCCTACCTTTTATCATTGCAGAACAGTTTAAATACCTCGGGGTAAACATCACAAGTAAACATAAAGCTCTTTATCAACAAAATTTCAGTCTGCATGGAAAAAATTAAACAAGACTTGCATAGATGGTCAACCCTTCATCTCACACTAGCTGGAAGAATTAACACTGTTAAGATGAATATTCTTCCTAAGCTCCTTTTTTTATTTCAAAACATCCCAATATACATTAATAAATCATTCTTTAAGCAATTAGATTCAACAATAACCTCATTTATTTGGAACTCAAAACATCCACGCATCAAAAGAGCGACCCTACAAAGACAAAAGGCAGAAGGGCATGGCTCTACCTAACTTCCAGTTTTATTACTGGGCAGCAAATATACAGGCGATAAGAACCTGGACACAAATAGAAGAACATACACAGGCTTGGACCACAATAGAAGTAAAATCCTGCAGTACTTCTTTGTATTCCTTGCTCTGTGCTCCAATAAACACACGTTATCGGCAATACACTAATAACCCAATTGTGCTCCACTCACTTAGAATCTGGAACCAATGTAGAAAGCATTTTAAGACGGAGAAGCTTCTATCTGTGGCACCTCTGCAAGAGAACCACCTCTTTCAACCTTCACAAACATATGCAGTTTTAATATCTGGAAAAATTTGGAATTAACTTGCTTAGAGATCTTTATATAGACAACGTCTTTGCATCCTATGAACAATTACATTCCAAATTTAACATTCCAGCTACACATTTCTTTCACTATCTTCAAATCAGGAACTTTGTTAAACAGAACCTTCCAGATTTTCCTCATCTTGCACCCTCATCCATGCTGGAAAAATATTGCTCAATCTCAAGGACTTAGACTCCATCTCTACAATATATAAAATCATTTTACAATCCCTCCCTTTCAAAGATCCAAGAGGACACTGGGAAAAAGATCTCTCAATTAATATATCAGAAAAGGAGTGGAAAGTAGCAATGCAGAGAATTCACTGAACTCCATATGAAAGCAAAGCATACAATTATACAACTCAAAATTATATATCGAGCACATCTGTCTCACTAAAACTCTCCAAAATGTTTCCAGGGCATGATCCAACCTGCGAACGCTGCAACCAAGTCCCAGCCTCACTGGGTCACATGTTCTGGGCCTGCACCAAATTAACATTATTCTGGAAAAATTTTTAATTACCTTCAGACAGCCTTGGACTCACAATCCCTCCTAACCCATTAACAGCTGTGTTTGGGGTTCTTCCAGAGGGACTTAAAGTGGAGAAAGACAAACAAATTGTGATTGCATTCACTACACTTTGGCACGCAGACTTATTCTGATAAACTGGAAGAACCCAAACTCTCCTCTTTTAAGTCAGTGGGAAACCGATGTGTTATATTATTTGAAATTGGAAAAAATCAAATACTCAGTTAGAGGATCTGTACAGACTTTTTCAAAACATGGCAGGATCTAATCAGTAATATTTTAAAATAAGTTCATAAAGCACAGAGAATTTATTAATTTAGGTATGTTTACAAGCCTTAAATTTACGTATGTCTGCTTGCTCTCTCAGGGGTGATCTGTTCTTAACTCAATTTTTCTTTTTGTAAAACTTGATTGCTTGTATGGATTGTAATAAAATTAATTAAAAGAAGGAAAAAGAAAAGTCAGAGAAGATATCACAGAACTGCAGCTCTGTGTCATCATTTATACTGTGTGAACGGCGCTTTGGTTTAGTGAAATTGATGATGGTATGCAAAAACATAATTTCAAAAACAACTGCAAAGTGATCAGAAATGCCAGCATCAGAGATCTCAAGGCTATTTGCAGAGAGGCCAAATGTTAGAACTAAGTCCAATGTATGTCCTCCCTGATGCGTGGGACTTGACACAACCAGAATAAAATTAAAAGTCCACAAGACCTAGAAAATCTTTAACCAGGGGTTTTGTCAGACAACAGACATGAACAAACATGTTAAAATCTCCCAGAATCAGCATTCCATAAGCACTTGACACCATGAAAGATAAGAACTCTGAGAACTCCTGAACAAAATTCTTATTATATCCAGGAGGTCTATAAACCAGTGCACACAGTACAGGATTTGTACGATCAATTTTAAACAGTTAAGCCTCAAAACTGGAGAAATTGTCTACAGTCAAAAGTCTACATTTAAAATGATTCTGAAAACCATAGAAGCCCACCATCTCAACAAGAGATTCTAGGTGAGTTTAAAAAGGTACAATCAGGAGGGGAGAGATCATGGAGAGAAATTGAGTCGCCAGCACCTAACAAAGTTTTTCCCATAAATAGAAAGTTCAGGGTTGTGGGACGTAAAAAAGTAATTAAAAATAAAAGATTTGTTGGCTACAGACTGAACATTCATTAAGGCCATCTTCACGGATCTGTTTGAAGGTGTTTCACAGTCTTTTTGATTGGTCTTTATCATGTGAGTATTTAAGTCAGTGAAGGTTATCAAGTTAACTCCTCTGCCCCTTAATCAACCAAGAGAAAATCCAGTAGCAGAATAGATGGTAGGAATTAAACTGACAGTCAACAAACTGGAGGGCAATAAGCAAAACCATGAAAATCCATACTTAGCCCATAAGTTGAAGAACAGGGGATCAGTCAGAGAAAAATGGTATAAAATAAAAACTAGTCACTCTTCTGCGAAACCCGCTTTCAACATGCCACCCTGGCACAAAAGGGTTTAAAAACATGTTAACTGGCCAGCCCGCGGTGCGGACAGACAACCAAACAAAACCTGAAGGAAAGTTGGACTTAATCACAGTATGCTAGGTCAGAAGTGTCATGAGCAAGCGAGGGCTCAAACAAAACCTAAGATGCACGAGATCTTTAAAAAAGAACGGGAAAAACTAAATGTAGATCTCCAACAATTGTAGTTCCAAAATGTTCAGGAACAAAAATTTTTAAAAAGTAAGCAGTAGTAACTGTTGCTAATTTAAGATACTTGGATTGAAATTCTTCCTTACTGTCTTTGTGGAGCTTGTGCAATCTCTTAGTTTTATGCAGATTTTCCATGAGTTCTCACAGCATCTGGTTGTGTTGGACTTTTCCAAAAAATAAAGAAAGTTTGCTATAGTGTATGGTGGGGGCAGCTTAAACCCAAGTTTTTGTCAGAATTTCAGTGTTTTGATCTTTTGTTCAAATATATCTAAAACAAAGTAAAAATAATTAAGATAAGTGAAAAACATAATATCTCTCATCAGCTAATTTGCTGAAGGAATCAGACATAGCCAAACACAGTCAGAGTCCTGGAACTTTCAGCTAATAAGATGGTGGCACCCTCCTTCCTGTTTACAAGATTCTGTATTTGTTTTCAAAAGTTTCAATCTTTGGCTTTTGCCTTGGCCTCTTTAAAAAAACAATGGCTCTTCTGTAATCTCCTGGTCCTGTGCCTTTTGTGGTCTGCCATTTCACTTCAGGCAGAACACCTGTCTGCGCAAATGTACAATACATAGAACATGTAGATGGTATTAACTGCTAAAATGTTGTCAGTATGCCACTACCTTTTTAAAACCTGATAAATAATAAAAGGATTTTCAGTCATAAAAATAATACAAAATAAATTTAGTATGATGAAAACATTTTAAACCAGAGCAAACACATGCTTGTGCAAAAATAAACAATAAGAGTAGTTAGCCAGCTAATAAACATGACCTTCAGGTTTGCATGGATACCTGTGGTGAAACTAGAGCAACAGAGCATTCATATCTCTGGCAAAAAAAGAAAAAAAAAAAAAAACCTGTCCTGTAGAAATGAAAATTATCTGAAGTTGCACTTTTAGCAGGACCATCCACCATAACTAGAGTAAATTTACAAATTCCAGTTTCAAATAGGCAAATAACAATATACTTAAGTCAAGAAACATATAAAGAGGTGTAATTTGTAATAAATGATTTTGGTAATGCCACATGATATACTGCAGCCATACATATTGTATGATTTAATAGTCCTCATATTATCAGAGACATTTCTGTGATGACTCCTTTATATTCAAGTCTTTGGTTAACTGCAGGCTCTGACCAGTTCTGTATCTATTAATTAAACTCAAAAAAGCTTTTTTTTTAGATCATGGGCAACACCTTTAATAGATCCTCAAATGGCTTAATGAAACCTTTGCCCCCAGCAAGCTGTGCATAGTGGAAAAAGATACAATTAGGGGCTTCATCTATATGCACCTGAAACATAAAATCTAATAGCAAATTTGTGTATATTACTTCATACTATGCCCACGGCAAATATTCACCCCAACAAAACCCCTGATCCAGCTCATTCAAAATAACTTTCGCACTTCTTTAAACCCTATCCACCCATTTAAATTTAAAGGGAAGGATAGCCACAGAACAGGTTTACTTTAATGCCTTGTGTTGGACAAAATGTATTCTAAAACCAAGAAACAAACAGAGGGAAATCTATGTAAGATTATAAATCTGAGAAAATTTTGTAGGTTAAAATATTTTCTTGAACACCCAGCTTTTTCTAAACTTTTCACTGTTTAGGGTGATAACAAACCCACTTTGAGATATGTATAATGCATACAATGACCAATATTACACTGTATGACTTGAATAATTATGGGCGTGACTGTCTGGTCAACTCCACTCTTTCTGGCTGCGGAAATACTATTGAGCCTGGAACCACAAATAACATACCCAAGGATGAGCCAGGCAAATGAGGACACACAATCAGGAAAAGGTTGGTGCGGGTTTTCTAGTGGTTTTATTTAAAACAAAAACAAAGAGTCCAAAGTGCAGTGCTTCACTTCTTAAATAAATTATCCATCAAATGATGTGCAAGGAAGTGGGGTTAAAATATCCAATAAATAAATCCAATAAAAAAAAAAGGTTAAAAATCCAGGCAGATTCTTCCGAAAAACACGCCCAGTGACTTTTTCTAAAATCAGGTTCTCGTCAGCTTATCCCATCAGGACCTTTCAGCAAGTGGGCACGCCCAGTGGTGATCATCTTTAATCCAGGTTGGGTTCCCACCCCAGTCCCTCAACATTTAAAATTTCCCTCGAACCCCTCTATTCTCACTTAGCCATTCCTTTTGGGGTCTGATGGGAGACACTGTACATAGGTGGGAACCACTCCCCATGAGCTCAATAGGTGCTCCTTTCCTCAGTCCCACCATTAAACAGAGGCTTGTCACTTGTTTCTATTGAGTACTCTGACCAAATACATCCCCTTTTTCCTAGCAAGTCTCTCCAAATCCCGCCTCGTTCTTACACCTTAACCTCCATTCCTTCTTTTGTCCTTTCCTTTCTTGCTTTCTTTTATTTCTTTTTTTTCTTCATCAGACTTGGTTTTGCTCTCATCCAACTCTCTAAGGTGTGAATGAATACTTGTGACCCCCGCTTTCCAAGTTAAAACCTCACCCAACCCCAATAACCTCGGGCCGGAATGTCCATTACACCTTGGGTTTCAGGACTCTGGATTTTTATTTAAACGGGTTTCCATGAAACCCCTTATCACATGGAAGGAAAACAAAATTAAACTGAAGAGCATGTTGGGTCATTAAGGTTTAGCCAACCCAGCTTAAAAAAAAAAAAACTAAATTTTTTTTTTTCCCAGATTTAAAAAAAAAATGCATAATCCAGTAAATCATATACAGAATTTTTTCCCTCTTCTTGCTTAAACCAACATCTATTAATGAATTTTGACTGATCTCGTCAGTTCTGCATTATTAATTCTAAATGTGAAAAACCAGCCCTTTTAAACCCACAATTTTGCATTTTACGATTAGCCAGTAAGTAGCAGCAAAAATGTAATTTAATAAACACAATATTAAATTTTTGTTTTTGTAATGAAACAAAAATAAAACACCCTGAAAACCATTCAAACTCTCAGACTAATAGTTTTTCTTCCCCACAATAAAACAGTTTTACCAAAAAAAGGGAAATATGGGGCTTCATATCTTAAAAAGTGGCACTGTACAAGGGCCCTATGCCCATAAAACAGAAAAAGAAGGGCCCTTTTAATTTCGTTTATATATGGAAAACGGTATCACTTAAATTTGGGTGGGGGCGGGAAAAGCAAGTCCCAGTGTGCAAATGGGGAATGGGTAATTGAAAAAAGATTCCGGCTAATGATTTCGATGCTATTAGGGGCTTTGTGGCCCAAAGATAGGAAACACATGTCTGTAATTAAAAAATGAAAACAAAGGAAAAGGATCCAAATCAAAAATAAGGGAAGAAAATTATGATTAAAAAGAAAGGCTAAATAAATTAATATCTAAGAAATGAAAAGAGGGCACAGAATGGATGAGGCTGACGGTATGCAGGGTCTCCTTTTGAAGAGAGTTCTCTTGGACAGGATTGATCCTGATCTTTGCAGTTAGGGTGGGAAGTCAAAGGAGGGGGAACAATGGCAAACTTGGGGGGACAAACATAGAGTTGCTAGAATGTCACGTTAGAAAAGGGGGGAGGATCTATTGGGGCCCCTTTAAAAAATGAGAATGATCTTCTTTTTTGGTTTTTTTTGGGGTTTAGCATTTATTGACTAGGGAAAATTTACTGTTTTTTGAAGTTATTTTTATTTATTGAAACTTTTAAACTGGTTTACACTTTTTTGGGTTTCAATAAAATACTTTGAACTTTTTTTTGTCTTGAACCCATTTTTTCCCCCTCACAGATCAATGTCCCCTCTTCAGTATACAAATTAGTCAGGGTCTTGTTTAAAACATGGGTGTCAGGTACATCTCTGCCAGTTACCCCAAAAGGGACTTTCAATAAATCTTATCCCGTACCTGAGACCCTACACAGGTCAATTTGACTCAGCATAAGCTATGATCACTAATTAACAAAAATGAGCAACATTTTCATCTTACCATTTATGGATTACGAAAAAAAAAACCAAAAGATTTCACTAATGTTGAGGCATTAACAGGCGTGTTACAGGCATTTTATCACAGCTTGGTACTGATAACATTATTGAAACAAAACAGATGCCCCTGTCACCTGCAACAGCACATCATGTTTATTTTCAGATAAGACTTTTTAATAAACCTGTAATTTTGAAACAACACTTCAATCCATCAGTGTGATATTAACATAGAAATACATAATATATAATTTTTAAAAAAAAAAGCTATTAAAAGATCTTAATCAAAAATTTGATTTAGAAATCAAAAACCTTCCCCGAAGTTTCTCGTTCCCAGTATTAAGAGTTTTTAATGAAAAGGTACAAGTGAATCAAAATATGGTGGGAAGTGTGCAGTTCAGGGCCGAATCCCCAGGTGCCCCTGGTGGGGGGCTTTGGAAAATTGTGCTTCCCAAACTCAATCCCGGGGCCCCGAAAATATATATATATATATATTTTATATATATATATATATAGTGATTTTTAACTTAAAAAATGGGGTAGGGTTTCCAAACCAGAAAGATACCATAATGTAATACACTCTGCATTAATGCAAAAAAAGTGTAGTTTTTTGTTTTTAAAATCAAAATTTCCCCCTACAAAGGGAAAAATAGAATAATTTTGCCTTGGAGAAAGAACTGCCTGTATGTTTCATGAATTTATTCAATAAAATTCCTGGACTTGAGAACAGGTCTAACAATCGAAGTATCAAAAGTCACCAGCTGAATTAGGGGCAAACACCCTTTCTCCAGTTTTCCTGGTATTAAGAATGAAAAAAAAAAGTCCTCCCACGAAAACCTGTCAACTTAATGCATAGCCCCACATTCTGTTTCAAACAGATCATGGATTTAATCAACGAACTTCATAAAATACATGTTTGAGGTATAAAGTACATCCATTTGTAGAAAAGAAACTAGAACTAGTAAAAATTTCGATTTTCCCTTGACTTTGGGTAGTGAGGGGGTCAATTTTCAATTAGAATATCAAATAAGGAATATTTCCCCCTTGGCAAGGGTTGTTATTTTTTAGTATTTGAAATTTCATTTAAAAAAACTAAAAATCTAAAATGAAAAAAATTTTCAATTTTGTTTTTTGATTAAAGAATAAAATGAGGAAAATAAGGTATTTTTTAATTCTATAAAAAAAGGAGTCATAAATTTAAAAATTTCATATACTTTTCTGGTTTTTTGTGATTCAAAATAATGAAAAGTAATATCTCAAAAAAACAAAACAGATGATTTTTTTTTCTAAAACTGAATGTTTCGAAATTTCCCCCAAAACACATTGATAAGGTCTTGAAGTTCACGGCATCAGCAGGATGGGCCATTTTGTTTTTCAGAATAGTAAAGAGTGACACTCTGGGCAAAACGACTCAAAAAAACTAGGTAAAAAAAAAAGTTTTGAAAACTTTGCTTCATTGATGAAGTTTTTTTATGAATTTTTTTGTTCTTACTGAAAATAAAAAAAGGGGCTTTTTCCTTTTTTTTGTTTCTTCTTTCAGGAAGGGCATCCTGTAAAATTTAAAATCAATATGTGGACAACATTAAAAATTTTCCCATAACAGATCGGTTGAGCGGTTTAAACAACAACCGCCAAGAAGAAGGAAAATAAAAGAAGAAGGGGGAAATGTCCAGAGGCAGGAGGAGGGAGGGGAAAAGTGGAACTGAGGGGGAACTTTGTTTTGGGAGTATGACTATAAGGGAATTAGAATGAGGAAAAAAGGGATATATTGTCCCAAGAGACTAAAGGGAAAGGGAAAAAAAGGCCAGGGGATCAGAGATGGATTTAAATTGTTCTATCATGGTGGATGGGAGGAGAAAGGGAGTAGGGTTATTTAAAGGGAACAGTATGTCAAGAGTTTTTTGGAGGTAAAAAAGAGTGTCAAGTGTTGAAGGGGAAATTGGAGGTGTGTTGATGAATTTGTTGGTCATACCCCCCTGTTGGGGGAATGGATGAGAAAAAGTTTTTTTGGAGTGATTTGGGATGAAATGATAAACAGTGTATCAAGGGACAAAAGGGTGATTAGGGGGATTTCAAAATGTTGGGGAAAAGGGAACAGAGGGCGAGGGGTGATGGGTAGGTATGGTTCAAAGGGGGAGGAAGGAAAAGGAGGATGTGGATTTTGCCAAAGGATGGATATGGCTGTTGTCGTATTTTAAGAAGAGGGAGGAACATGGGTTCATGGTGGAGGAAAAAGCCCCAAAGAATTACATCCTATGCAGAAAAGTCAATCTGGGGAAAATGAAAACGAAAAATGGTAGAGGGAAAATGTAGTTAACAGCATAAGATGGTGGTCTGTGGGGATGTTGAAGATCAAGAAGGGGAAGGAGGCAAACCAAAGGGTCAAAAGGCGGGAAATTTTAAAAGGAAGATGCAAGGTTTAGTTTAGGGGGAAGGTGAGTCAGGATTGGATGGTAGTAAAAAATTTCCAGACATTTGGGGAAAATACGCAGATGTAGTAAGGGGGACAAAAAAAGGTTGTTGGGGGACATCTGTACAGAGGAAGGAGGAAAAAAAACCGGGTGGTGGTTGGGAGCAAGAGGTATAGAGGAAGAGGATGGAAAGGGGGGGAGTCAGAGATATAGAAAAAAGGTACAAGGGAAAAACAAGGTGAAAAGAGGGGTGATAAAGAAAGGCAATCATGGTTAAATGAAAAGTTGGGACACTAAGTAGTGAGAAAAGGACCTGTCCGATTTATCATAGGGTAGCTGGGTTGAGGGGAAGGATAAGAGGGAAAACGTCTCACAAGTGAGGGGGTGTGTTGAGCAGAGGGAAAGAGTTTTTTTGGGTGTAAATGGAAAGAAGAGAGAGAGGTTGGATGATGGGGAACAGTGAATAAAGGGGGAATATTAGCAAGGGGGAAAGTAGGGAACTAAAGATGATGAAAATGGAAAAGTTGTTGGTCAGATGACATTTTTTATTTTTAGGAAAATTCAGTGGTTTTAACAGATTTTTTAAAGGAATTTGGAAAGTGAGAGGTGCCTGAGGGGGGGGAAAAGTGTACTGGTGCAGAATTTAAGAATAAAGGGGATTTTGGGAAAGGTATAAAAAGTGTGGAAGCTGGTTAAAGTGAGGTGATGATTAGGGCACGGTTTTTGGGTTTTATGAAAGAAAAAGCACCACAGATGCAATGTTTTCGAGGGTGTTGATGGAAAGAAAAAAGGCTAGAAGGGTTGCATTATGTCTTTGTGGACCCGTAAAGGCAATTTACAAGGTGCCTCGAGAGGGGGTTTTGGTTTTTTGAAAAGGGAGTGGCAGAAAAGGAGGTTATCAGGATATGTACAAGGGAAACGGCCGTGGTGAGGGCTTGGGAGGGTGGGATGCATTCAAAACAGGTGGGATTACATCAGGGGAATTTAGCCCTTTCTTATTTCAATGATGGACGGTTGACGGGTGAGAAGACAGGAATCCCTGGACATGATTTTTTGCTGATGTTTTGGTTTTAATGGGGGGGAGCAGGAGGAAACCCTAGAGGGGTGGAGTTTGCTCTAGAAAGAGAATGAAGGTCTGGAACAAGACAGAATACATGTTTTAAATAGAGTTGGGGTAAATTGGGGGGATCCCGGGGAGTGAGTTGGCAAAGGGGAATGATTTTGACTTGGGATCAACAACGAGAAAGGGGGGGACTTGGAAGGGTGAAAAAGATGCAGGGGGGTGGTTGGTGGAAAAGCCAGGTGTGATTTGTAAAGATGGTTTCAGAAAAGGAAAAGGGGAAGGCAAGGATGGTAGGAGCCCAGCTATATTTTTGGGTTTGGGAACAGGGGCCTGACAAAAGCAAGTCAAGCAGGTAAAAGATTTAAAAGATGCTAAGTTTGATTTTGGGGCGGGAGGGATAGGATTACAAATGACTAAAAAGAGTCATCAAGTTGGACAGTTAGAACAAAGTCAGGGGGGTGAGATTGTGTTGGTTTGGACATTGGAGGAGAGATTTTAAAAAATTGGGAGAAGGATCCTAAGGAAGGCGCCCGGCAAGAGAAAAAAAAGGGAAAGGGCCCAAGGTAGGTTTATGGATGTGGGGAGAGGACATGCAGGGGTGGATTAACAGAACAAGATGGGGGACAGAAAAAATTTGGAAAAAAATGTCCTGTGGGACCCCAGAGCAGCCAAAAGAAGAAGAAGAAAAAGTTGAAAAACTGTTTCTCTTTTTTTTTTTAAATATTTTTGAAACAAAAAATTTTTACTAAAAAATATTGGACCGAAGAAAATTCTTCTTCAATTTAGCAATGCGGGAATCCATCTTAAAAGGCATCTTTTCAACTCAAAGTATCTTAAATTTATCTGGAACAAATTCCAAAATGCAAAAAAATACCTATATGCCTGCCATGTTGACTCATCTTAATCCTAGAACAATCCTATCCACCCTCCATAATTAATAGGAAAAGGGAAATTTTTTTTTCCCAAAAATAAAATAAATTTAATCTTTAGAAAAATATATCAAGTATTTTAAATGGGAAAACTTCATTAAAAAAGAGTGCTAAAAACTTGTCAGGTTTCGCAACTTCTTTGGTATTTTAAATAAAAAGGGGAACTCACTCTGTGGGTCTCTTTTACATAGCTCTTTTAAACTGGCTGGGAAAGGATCAGTTGAATTATAGTAACAATTTTAAATTTTAAACATAAATGTTTGGAAAAAAAGGGCTGTATTTTCGGAGTGTTTTTATTTATTGTGTTTCTTATAAGCTCAATAAAACTAAAAAAAGATCTCATGTTGGCAAGAATGCAGTGGGGACTGTGCATTTCACACCGGGGCCTTTTGGTGCCGCTGAATCACCCTCCCCCTAAAAAACTAATTTATGGTTAAAAAAACCCTTAATATGCACAAACATATTGAGCCCCAAAAAACTTTATTTAATGAAAAAACCAGGGGGGAAAAGTTCCTTTCTCTGCGCCCCACACACAAAAACATCAATAATAACTCTAAACTTGCAATATTATTTGGAAAGAACAACTCCCCAAAATCGAAATTTTAAACAAAAACTATCCTCCCTTTTTTTCCCCAAAAAATGGGGAAAATTATCCGTCGCTTCGTTCCTCAAAAGTCCTTTCTACATGGCTAATGCTGAAAGTAACCTGCCCTTCGTTTTGAAAGTTTTAATTGGGGTTTGGGCTGAAAAGTCTGCCAAGAAACAGTGGACCGGAAAAGGGTTCTGCCAAACTACCAATTAAGCTGTCCCATGCTCTCATTCAGATTTTTTTTGATGAAGGAAATCAAAGGGGGATCAGTGGGGGATTTTCCTGCAAAATCATCCATGGGATACATTACAGTCAGTTCTGTTTTTAGCGAGACAGATCAAAAGTGCTCGTGGCTCTGTGTTAAACTGGAGAAGGCTGCATCCGGAAATTTTTTTTTGTTTCCCAAAATTTTGGGGGTCGAGGGCGTGAAAACATCAGTTTTCTTGGTCTTGAAATCTGGTTTGTGTCTGGCAAATAATATTGTCCAGAATCCTGCATGGGGGTTGGCGGTAGTGCGACGAGGATCTTGACTTGACCTCTTTGTGTTTGGAGCGCCTGCGGTGTTCAGTGGCCTCGTAGGTTCCTCATATTGGTTTCCCTATTGCTCACGTGTCAGAATCTTTACCCTAGCCAGAAAAAACTGCACATCCAGTTTTTTGTCCTGTAGTATTGAAAATGCCTGAATACTCAAAATGCCATTGAATGTGAACCAAAAAAAAACTCAAAATCATCCAGACGTGCTTTAAAACCATCAGCACAGCGCACTGTGTCCTCATCATACTCCAGAATGTAAATGAAACATTTCCTTAGAGCATCTCTTCTCCAAAGACCGTATGACCACTCTGGATGTGTACTGCCACCATGTTGGTGCCACACGAGGGAGACGCGCTGGCAGATTTCGTCCAGTAGTTGCGGGATGCGAGGCAATCTAGAAAAAAGCAGCAAGGCCATTGAGTGGCCGAAAAGATCTTGTATTCTTTAAGCTTTGAGGCCCTGAGTCAGTACTAAATTAGCCGATGTCATAGCAGTGTATGAATAAAGCCAAAGGTGCTCTCTCTTTAACTTTGTCACCCCATTTAATCCAGAAGACATGAGTTTGTGGGGGCAAAACCTGTCCAACCCCAGACCCTTTTTTCCAAAAAAAAATCTGATGATAAGACCTGCAATGCCCTTTTTGCTTCCCACTGGTAAATCTTCAAATCTGATAAATTTCTCCTTGACACCTGTTTTTCCAAAAGCGGGACCGTGCTATGGCTGGGTACTCCGCGGGGCCCTCACCCACCATAAAGGGAAAATGGTGTTTTTTTTCCCTTATCTTTTTCCCCCACACCAGCAAACAGTGTCAGGTCGTTTGTATTTTGGATGTCCCTAAAACTTTATTGGTGGACGGGGGAAAGTGAACTGGCCTCACAATGAGAAAAAAGCCCCAATAGTTCCCTTTGTTTTGGATCCGCCATCGTGCCCCAAAAATAAGTTCCTGTTTCCCAAAAAAATGCCCTCTATCGTTTTTTAAAAAGATTTTTTTTTTCCCTTTTTTCGTTTGGAGCCCTTTTTCCCTTTTAAACCCGTGTTCAACAGACCCCTCGGGTTTCCCCAAAAGTTTTGGAAACCCCGTTGCAAAAGGTTCAAAATTTTTTGTTTCTTGCTGCCTTGGTTGGAATAATTTAAAAACCCCAGTGTTCCAAACACCATGTTGATCAGTGGCAAAAACCCGCCCCCACAAACAATTTGGTTTCCGGCCCTGTGAGCCAGGGGGGACCTGTGGGGTTTTAACCCCCCAAAATGGCAGACAAATCCTCTTCCTGGTTGGACAGGCTTTTCGGGTTGTCACCTTTTAACAAAGTCAGCTTTTTGAAAATCCGTCTTGAAAATGGCCTTGAAAGTAAATCTGTCACCAAATATATTTCTTCTCCTCCTTCAGCCATTGGGGGTGACAAAATAGCTATTACACCATCCTATCAATAATGGGTGGAATACGATGGCGTTGCCGTACGTGTGCTAGAGGGCCCTACTGACACCAACTCAAAATCTGATTGGTTGAAGCAACAGTTTAATCGACATTTATTTTGTGTTAGAGGGCCTGTAGAACGGATTGTGAAGGCCGGGCAGACTTCTTTGATTTTGATTCTGCCTGGCAACAAATGATGGCTGAAATGTGATTGATTAAATGCTTTAATACAAAAATACATGTCTGGAAGCAGCACAACCATCGGAAAAGCTATGAAGGAAGCGACAGACTATTTGGATTATTCAATAAGTATTCATGGACAAATATAATTAACATGAGTTTGTGATTCAGATATTTTTTAGGACAGCAGAGAAGGCCTTGCAGGCCTGATGGCCCTCATTCAAGAATGTAACTTATCATGCCATTCCTAGAAATATGGGCGTATTGGTTTTGTGCTCAGTGCTGTCCCAGAATGAAAACGACAAATCAATAGCTTACATATGGGAAAAAGGGTGGAACCATCATAAGTGCCTCAGAATGGCCATCAGTTAAAGATAGAAGTAACTCCTCATTGATGCTAGAAGCGACAAGGCCCAAGTAGAGAATGCATGGGACTACTGTATGCTGTTCCTTTAAGGCTAAAGAATGCTTAATGGTTCAGGAACATTAGAAGCCCTATCACATATGACAGAACAAAACAAGAAAGTGGACACACAAACATTCAAATGGCCTCAGGTGCTAAAACCAAATTTTCAAAATCCTGACAGATAAAGAGTTTTGAAGTGAAATTGATTGAATGTTAGGTTGTACCTCTTCTTTGAGACTACAGCAAAATAATACAGTAAAATAGTTTAAAACTATGTTTTGCATAATCTACATTAGTAGATAGTTATTAGTTTGTTGCTGTTGTCATTCATTCTAATTCAGTGTTCCAAATGGAGCAGAAGTTGCTGTGCCAGTGTTTGGGGTTTTGACTGCTTGTGAAATGTTCCTGACAAATTTTGGCTGTTGTATTCTTATTATTTTGTTGATCCATTTCAAAATGTAATTAATTATATTTTTATTGCTGACTCAACCTTATTTTGTGTCATAATGTGAGAATTAATGTGAAAAAACAGATCCTTCTGCAACACAATTCTCTTGAAGTTGCCCTTTTCCCAGCAAACTACAATGGACTGGGTAAAACAAAACACACACACACATGTATACATTATGTATATTTGTAAGAAACCCCAATCAGAGTCATAGAAAGGTTTGGGGCACCCATTGTTAATTGATTTCCTGGCTGCAAAGTCAATCAAATGAATACAGCACTGATTTTGCTCAAAACCGAGTCCAAAACAGAACTGAGGAAAAAGGGAAAAGGTGGAGGCTTTTAAAGGGGAAGACAGAAATTGAGGTCAAAGGGGGTGGGCTCATGAAGGTCTTCAGTAGATTGAGCCGGACATTGATATCAAGGGGCCCGGGCGGCAAAGTCCCCTTTCCCTTGGCTCGGTCCTGGAAGTGCGTCAAGAGGGCCAGGTGGGATCTTCCGTGAATGGTCTACAGGAAAGGGAAAAAGAGTCAGTGCACTCTGCCACATCCCGGTACAATTTCGGAATTGCCCACTCAGCCCAGTTTCCCCTCCCATCGCGAGTGGCAAATATATATTATATATATTTTTGGGTAAAGGCTATATAGCGCCGACCTGGCACAGACTACTGAGGAAATATTCATACTAAAGGGGGTTTTTTATTTTTAATTCTTCAGCCGTGGGCACACATCTTCCAGTGTCCACAGGCCAACCGTCAAGCACAAAACCCACACAAACCAAACTTTTTCCTGCTCCACCACTCCTCCCAGGGCAACCTTGTCCTCTTCCTCCCGATTCTGTCTTGAGTGGGTGGCTGGCCTTTTATACTCCACCCAGAAGAGTTCCAGCTGGTTGACTCCGGGCCTATGCCCTTCCGGGTGGGGCTGAGAATTCAAGTAGCCAGGCTGCGGAGTCCACTCAGCTCCCAAGGCCACTGGGCCCCAACCAGGCTGTGGAGGACTCCATCTCCCATGGAGCCCTCGGGTGGTTGGGAATCACCGTCGCCATGGAGGCTGCCTCGCTCCCGGAGGTACTGAAGTGTCCATGGTGGCTCCCCGGAATATACGAGAGGCGTCCCGGCCGGGCATGGAACCTGGCTGTCCGTCCATTAAAATATATATATATATATATATATATATTATATACAGTTTGCTTGAAAGTTTTGAACCCTTTAGAATTTTCTGATATCTGCATAAATATGACCTAAAACATCATCAGATTTTAACCAAGTCCTAAGTAGATAAAGAAACAGTTAAACAAAATGAGACAAAAATAGTACTTGGTCATTTTTTTTATTAAGGGAAATGATCCAAATATTACAGGACAGGAAGCCTCAAGCAACTGGACAGCCATCCCAAGGCACATGTGTAACACCTTCCCTGGAATAGAAGATGAAGAAATAGACAGGGAAGGACTGTCTCTGAGGGGTGTTTATTCCCCACAGGTTTAGATGGCAGCAGCCTCCATATCAATGCCCATTTGGGAAACAGCTGGGAATGCCAGGAGATATACTCCCTTTTTGAACTTAGTGCCGAGTCTTTAATGGAATAGCCCACCCAAAAACTTGGTCCTCAATAAAGGAACAAACTCCCTTTGTGCCAAAAAGGTT
>NW_024385768.1:0-12292 GCF_016835505.1 Polypterus senegalus
AGAGAGTGAGGAACTAAGGAACTGTTGAAGCTATGGGTTCACCTTCCATGAACCTGAAAAGGAACATTGTAGCATGACAAAGTGAATGATTTTTTTATTTTATAAATAATTAAGTACATGTGTTTTTCCTTCTTTTGTCATTTAGATGATATATTGATATCAACATTGAACAAATGTTCAAGGCCAATCAAGGAAAAGCAACATCCAAGAAGACTAGCCAAGTAGTCCATAACAAGAAGAACGCAGTAAACCCTCATTTTTCCTATCCACTTTGCAAGATAATGGACTTTGAACAGAATTCATTCAAGACCACTTTGTTCACTTTTAATTTTGACAGTTTAGGCATTTTTGTCTAACATGGTGTTCTTATTCTATTTTAATGTGAAAGTCAACATTGGTGTTATACTTTTAAATTTAGTATTGAAAGCTGCACTATGTTTATTGCAAGTGTTTCCACCTCTGTTGCAACCATTTGTGTTTATCTGAAATAATGAAAGACTGCTAACAATTAAAAAACTGGTAATGTAAAAGCTAATCAAGACCATAAAATAAATGTTTATTGAATGTTTCAGATGAAAGAAGCATTATTTGTTTAAATTAATCTGTCAGTAAATATTGCAATATAATGTCCTTATCAATGCTGTAGTGACACTATACAATGGTATTCACAGCATGACCAATATAAAATACAATACGTAACTATAGAAAATACAGTTCTAACATTTTCTCATGTAATTTTACAGTAAAAATTTCCTTGTAATTTTACAGTAAAAATACTGGCAGCAGAGTTAAAATTACAACGAAACATTTTACAGTGTACATCTTTGTACAGTTGAAGAGTGGTGTGGTTTTATATATATATATATATATATATATATATATATATATATATAT
The DNA here is from genome assembly GCF_016835505.1 of Polypterus senegalus. Taxonomy (NCBI): domain Eukaryota; kingdom Metazoa; phylum Chordata; class Cladistia; order Polypteriformes; family Polypteridae; genus Polypterus; species Polypterus senegalus. Next base: position 895 of record NW_024385768.1, read on the forward strand.
ATATATATATATATATATATATATATATATATATATATATATATATATATATAATGGGGACAAAGTTGCTTTTTTGCGTTCTGGGTGCTTGTATGTATTATTTGCATGCACGCTCTGAAATTGTTTTTCAGCGTTACCGTCGGCCGTTTACAAATCTTTTGAGTGGGACACTGTTGCGATATTCATGATACACGCGCTTAGATCTTCGTTCTTTTCCGTGCAGTAATACTGCTTAATAGTACGTGTATGCTGTAGTAAACGGTTAACTTGCAGGCTTTTCCGTCTTAGGGGTTTTTTTTTTGTTTTTGTTTTTTTTTAAATGCCCATTGTTGGCGTGTGTGGTTTTAAACCCATCAAGCCATGCTCCATGTATGTGAGGAGTTTGTCAATTTGAAGATTTAATTTCGTGAATCAGTATTGGATTAACGTCTATTCTGTTGCCGAATACAACACCTCTGTTGTAGTAGTGTGTTGACTGGTATTGATTGCAATAACTTTCTACAAGCCACTTGAAAGCTTGATGCCAATTTGTCTAAATGGCTACAGTAAATACTCTTGCTTCCAGTTGCTTCCTGATCCTTTAAGAGCAATATCGTGAAAGGGGAGGGCTGTACAGGGTGGTCCAGATCTAATTATGAAACTTTTAATGAAATGCACCTCGGAAACATTGCCCGTTATCGAGAAGAAGCGAACACATCGCACCTGCTGTTCGACTGACAACCGTCTCCCCTCCATTTTGGAATACAGGGCAGGTGCTGCCATCTATCGGCAACAAAGAATTTGTTGTGAATTCTCTATGTAATAAACTTAAAGTTATAGCGTAATGAAAATTGCACAATTAGATCTGGACCACTCTATACTATCAACCCATACAATTGTCACAAAAAATGGCACTTCCTGACTTGCCTTTGTATTTGCTGTGGGTGAAAACTGATGTTCATGAAATATGAACTTTGCTGTGAACTAATTTTTAAAGATTAAATTTCTGTTTTATACCTGTAGCATTCTTAAATGTGACGGACTTGGATTAAAGAATGGGCGTTTAGTGATGGGCATTAAAGCTGAACTCCACAGGAACCAGTTCCTTTTACTATTCCTTCTGATTGCTTGGACCCAAGATAATTTAAATTTTGGCATCAAAACTTAGTGTTCCTATTTCAACTCTGTGACAAATAGAAGATGGATTGTATAATGCAGTGTTCTCAACCTTTTTTCCACGTGTGCCCCATTTTTTTCATATTTAGGTGGTGCTCCCCCACCCTTAAAGTGTGGTGTGTGTGTGTTTTTTTTTTTTTACATGCAAATTTTAAGATTTTTTCACTCCAGCAACTCTGTATAATCTGTTTTAAATATTAGTAATCCAGATCTTAATCCAAAGGAACCATCTTTGTGTAAAATACTGTGCATGTTCTACATGCTAGCAAATTAATTCGATATTTTGCTGGCTTGTGGGGTTTTTTGTTTGGTGTTGGGTTTTTTTTTTTTTAAATAGATAAACTGGCACTCTTCAGCCTCCTGGGCAATAACCCAGAGTGAGACTCAGGGTGACATGTAAAGAGCTTCCTTGCATTACGCCCAATTGTGTGGCCAAATCCATCTACTGAATGAGACATTTATACAAAAGCAAGGGAGTTAACTTGGTGTGGCAAATGCTCACATTTTAAATTGAGCAATACTGATAACCATGCAAACTGGTAATTGAACCTTTTTATAAATTTAAAATGATGCAAATAGCACTGTATGACTGAAATGCAATGTGCCTAGTGAATCATTGGGCAGGCCCACTGAAGGTTCACTTTGGTTCAAGAAATTGGGTGGCAAAACTAGAGCAATAAAGTAGGTTGATTAGATATTGGGACCCAAAGTTAAGTGAATGTGGGATGCAGATGTGGCAAGTTTTGTGCTGTCATATAACACATTGAGAATGTTGATTATGCTATTCAGACACTTGTATATGGGATTTTGTTTGATGTTTTTTTTTAATAGTGTGCAATGAAACATCAGGTTGTATTGGTAACTGTCACCCAGATGTGTGCTACATTTACATTAAGCTGTAATCTGTTTTCATTTTAGCGTTTGTGTGTGTGTGTGTGTGGTGGGGTTTTTTTCTTTCTCTCTCCTCCACATTCTTTCATGGTATGTAAAACCAAAAGCCATCAGACCGAAAAGCTTCTTTCACCTGTCCAAAGCCACAATATCATTCATCATTTCTCTATTGTATTCATATACTTCGCATGAGAATTCATTGGTTGTCATCTCTCATACATGCCACACACAGAACCTGCCCCTCTGCCTAAAGCCAAAATCGGACCTGTTTGATCTTGTCGGAACAAGTTGCAGACTAGTTGGACTGAATCCTTGGGCATGTCGCATTATGTGACCATCTTCATGGGAGTGCGCAACCAACTGCTTCTGACTTGGTAAGATTATGTGAATGAAGGCTATGATACATTGGATGTGCCAAAGCCTTAAACTAATACTCGTAAAGGGAGCATCTTGGTTTCCAAAGATCAAAGTCAAAGTGAATTTTGTCATCTCAACCATATACAAGTTTACAGATAGCCAAATGTAGCTCAGGGTCCACAGTGTAACAGGACGTCAAATAATAAATAGAATTTAAAATTAAAACAAAGACAAGACAAAGTAGCAGCAATATTGATGTAAGATATGTAATATAATAGATATAGATAATACAGAAATTATCAGTGTATGATGATAGTTGTTTAAGATGTGTAAACAATGACAGGTCAGAATGTTTCCTAGCAGATGGATGTCAAGAATGTCAAAATACTTAAAGGTCAGTATGAGATTTTCAGTTCTTTGAAGTTCGTCTTTACAGAAAAGTTGCTGCATGTATAAAAGTTCTGTTTTAGAGGTAGTTGAGGCCTTGTGGAAGATCCCAGGGGGCAGCATGGTGTTAAGGAGTCTGATAGCTTGGGGGTAAAAACTCTCCTGCAGCCTGGCAGATCTGGCTCCTATGCTGCAGTATCTTCTCTTGGATGTCTCTAAATCAGAAATAATGCAAAAAGCAGAAATGTACAATTAAATCAAACACTATAAATAAGTAAACCTTGAATATACTCAATGATCTGTGTGAGACACTGTCTGATTTCTACTTAAAATTGCACAATTGTCCTGTTGGGGGAAAAACCATGCAATCTTTGTTTGTAGTCTAGTCTTATTTTATTCCCTGATTAAAATGGTTGGGGTTTGGTTTGAAATATAAACCACAGCCTGATGTCTTCTCAGAAGCTGATGTTTATCATATGTCATCTAGACAGACTTCCCCTCTTGTTATAGTTTTCATGGATTATTTCTTAGAGTAAGCACTGTTTCCATCTTACCTAGCAGCCATTCCAAATGCACTGCAGAAGAGGTCATCCACCTGAAGCTAAGCATAGTCAGGCCTGGCCAGTACTTGGATGGGGAACCATCTAGGGAAAGCTTCAGTTGCTGCTAAAGCGGTGTTGGTGAGGTCAACAGTGGGCACTTACTCTAGGGTTTGAATGTGGATCCCAATGCCCCAGTGTAGTGATGGGGATACTGTGCTGTAAAAATGGTGCCATCCTTGGATGAGATGTAAAACCGAGGTCCTGACTCTCTGTGGATATAAAAGATCCCTGAGCATCCTTCTTAAAGAGCGGGGTGTATCCTGATGTCGAAGCTACTGTAAATTGATCACCATGGCCTGGTCATTCTAATCCCCTAATTATCCCCTGTCTCTAACTGGCTATGTCTTTCCCCATCTAACTACCTAACAGCTAACGTGTGGTGAGTGTAGTTGTGCAAAAATGCTGCCTGCATCACCTATGTGATTGCTACACATTGCTGGTGCCTGAGTGACTCCCCAATCACTGAACTTATTTAAGTAGTGAGAAAAAGCACTATATATACATTTGTTGTTGAGTATATTTTTCTCTGGTAATTTTCTAATTTAATTTGTTACTACAGTTTCTATAATATTGCATGGCACAGAAGTAAGAATTATTGATCTGTAGTTACCAAGATCCATTTTATCTCCCTTCTTGAGAACTAGATTCCAGTTTGCAACTTTCCAGTCCTCAAGTACTTATTTCTCAAGTAACTGCTCAAATAAGCCTAAGAAGGGTTTATAAATGACATCAACAAATTGTATTAGAAGAAATGAAAAGTCCCATCAGCTCCAGGGGTTTTGTAAGTTTTCAAAGTATTGATGGCTTGAAACATATCTGTCCATTCTATTTTAAAATCTATGAACTTGGAGTAGCTTTTTGCAGATGATGTTGTCCTGTTTGCTTCATCAGGCCGTGATCTTCAGCTCTCTCTGGATCGGTTCGCAGCTGAGTGTGAAGCGGCTGGGATGAGAATCAGCACCTCCAAATCCGAGAGCATGGTCCTCAGCCGGAAAAGGGTGGAGTGCCCTCTCAGGGTTGGGGAGAATCCTGCCCAAGTGGAGGAGTTCAAGTATCTCGGGGTCTTGTTCACGAGTGAGGGAAGAATGGAGCGTGAGATCGACAGGCGGATCGGTGCAGCATCCGCGAGTGATGCGGGCTCTGCATCGGTCTGTCATGGTGAAGAAGGAGCTGAGCCGTAAGGCAAAGCTCTCAATTTACCAGTCGATCTACGCTCCTACCCTCACCTATGGTCATGAGCTATGGGTAGTGACCGAAAGAACGAGATCGCGAATACAAGCGGCTGAAATGAGTTTCCTCCGCAGGGTGTCTGGGCTTTCCCTTAAAGACAGGGTGAAGCTCAGTCATCCGGGAGGGGCTCAGAGTAGACGCTGCTCCTCCCATCGAGAGGAGTCAGATGAGGTGGCTCGGGCATCTGATCAGGATGCCTCCTGGACGCCTCCCTGGTGAGGTGTTCCGGGCACGCCCAACCGGGAGGAGGCCCCGGGGAAGACCCAGGACACGCTGGAGGGACTATGTCTCCCGGCTGGCCTGGGAACGCCTTGGGATTCTCCCGGAAGAGCTGGAAGAAGTGGCCGGGAGAGGAGTCTGGGCCTCTGCTTAGCTGCTGCCCGCTGACCACCTCGGATAAGCGGAAGAGGATGGATGGATGGATGAACTTGAAGTTTATTTTTACTTTTGTATGTGGCATTCCATATGTTTCTTCCTTTACAAATACTTGTGAGAAATATGTGTTTAGTTCATTTGCTCTTTCCTTTTCCTTTTGAATGATTTCTCCTGTTGTGTTTCTTATATTCTTTTCCAGTCTTTTAATGGAATGTGTGTTACTTCTGTAAGAGAAAATAATGTCAATAGAACACATGTCTCATACCACATTAACAGGTATAATAAGAGAGTGCCAGTGGGTCAAAATTTAACAAGACACTTCAGAATTATTACCAAATTTTTTTTTTATTTTTCCCCAAATGAGGATCTAGTTGACCACATTGTCTTACCTATGAAGTGGCCTTCATGTCGCTGGTGACTCTTCCTATGAAGGGGGTGGGTTCCAAATCTTGAGTTCTGGTGGTTCCTGTTTCAGTATATGGGTGCAACACATGGATGGACTTCTTCAGTACTGTGTCTTTTGGAGAATTCTTGGACTGCTAGTTTGACTTTGTGTTGAATGAGCAGTTGCTCCTGAAGCCCAATGAGGCACATTACGTGCGTTGGGAGGAGTGTCAATTACGCACTAGGGCCATGCATGGAAGATGCCCAGTATGCTGCCAGAATCGCACAACAAAATGTAGACAGTTGGAGAAGGAATGTCAATACCTATGAAGGAAATGTCCGGGATTACACAGGTAAAGCAGACAGCCAAAGAAATAATATTGAATCAATCAACAGACGCTTGCGGGAAATTTCCAGCAAGTTGGAGAATCTGTCTCAAATGCGGCAAGGGATGGGTGAAGTTCAGAAGAAGCTGAAGGATGCCACCACCTTCTTGAGCACACTGGCAGGAAAAATGCAAGCACTGGAGGTGCAAACCAGGATCGTCATTTTCTTTGATCCATTAATTAACATTTTAGATGACATCTCCCAGTATCTGCTCAAGCAAAAGTACCTGGAGCTCTTCCAGAATAATGTTGAGCCAATGATCAAGCAACTGAAACAGGAGAACGCTCGTCTTAGAGAGATCTATAATTTTGTCAGTGATTCTATTCAGTTTTTATAAGCAAAAAGTAATGAAATGTTAAGTATGCTGCATTTTTTAATCTGTGTTTGAAGTGTGACTATTGAACAAAATAAATTCATGACAAACCTACAGTATAGACTTGTTCTTTCAAAATCCCATCAGTTTAAATTCACTCAGCTCTTCATGCACTGAAATACAAAATGAAGACTGTAATGTCTCAGCACCATATTTTATCTTTTTACCCTATGCTTCACCTATATATCCATCCACCCGCTTTATCCTAACTATAGGGTCACGGGGTCTGCTGGAGCCAATCCCTGCCAACACTGGGCATAAGGCAGGAAACCAACCCAGTGCAGGGTGCCAGCCCACCGCAGTTCCTTCACCTATATATGAGGTTTTTATATTGTACTGTGCCAGTAGGGGTGAAGATTTTTCTTTGGTTGTAATAATATGAAACCAGTTAGTTGCTGAGCAATATCTTCACAATAGTCTTACATCTTCTTAAATGATGTCTATTCTGCTTCAAGAAGAAGTTGCTGGGCTGAAGGAAAATAAGAGATCCGTCAGTCATTGTCCAACCTGCTTATATCCTAACACAGGGTCACGGGGGTCTGCTGGAGCCAATCCCAGCCAACACAGGGCACAAGGCAGGAACAAATCTAACTAAATTAACATTTAAAATCAACAGCCTGAGGTTTGGGATGTAAATTGTGCAGAAAAGTCAGAGATCTGCAGAACCTCAGTTAGGGTCCTGCAATAATGGAAACAAATGCTCCGAAGTTTGGTGTCAAGTCTGATATCCAAATGCTGTCATCCAGCATTACAGGAATACAGCTGTTAGATAGATAGATAGACATGAAAGGCACTATATGATAGATAAGAAAGGCACTATATGATAGATAGATAGATAGATAGATAGATAGATAGATAGATAGATAGATATGAAAGGCACTATATGATAGATAGATAGATAGATAGATAGATAGATAGATAGATAGATAGATAGATAGATAGATAGATAGATAGATAGATAGATACTTTATTAATCCCAAGAGGAAATTCACACCTCAGCAGAAGCATACTGATAAAAACAATATTAAATTAAAGAGAGATAACAATGCAGGAATAACAGACAATAACTTTGTATAATGTTAATGTTTACCCCCTAGGGTGGAATTGAAGAGTCGCATAGTGTGGGGTCTCCTCAGTCTTTCAGTGGAGCAGGATGGTGACAGCAGTCTGTTGCTGAAGCTGCTCCTCTGTCTGGAGATGATCCTGTTCAGTGGATGCAGTGGATTCTCCATGATTGACAGGAGCCTGCTCAGCGCCCGTCGCTCTGCCACGGATGTCAAACTGCCCAGCTCCGTGCCTACAATAGAGCCTGCCTTCCTCACCAGTTTGTCCAGGCGTGAGGGGTCCCTCTTCTTTATGCTGCCTCTCCAGCACACCACCGTTGAAGAGGCGTCGCCACAACTGTCTGATAGAACATCTGCAGCATCAAATTGCAGATGTTGAAGGATACCAACTTTCTAAGGAAGTAATTTGGCATATGCTCTTAAACTTTTAACCTAGGAAAAATGTTGCACTTGGATTATGACACAGAGATAGACATTGGTTCAATGAGAGATCAAACTGGGTCGACAAAGGAGAAACTTGAGTGCAAATGGGCCTTAACTTATGTGATAGAAAACAGAACCTCTGTATTTTTCCCAGTTGATTTTAGGGCTTATCAGGTGTGTGCTTTTGTCTCGACTCTCTTCAATGCTTGCATGAACTGGATATTGGGCAGGGTCATGGGGTCCAGTGGCTGTTGGGGCATCTGTTGGTGAAGAAAGATTCACTGATCTTGACTTTGCCAACAATGCTGTGATCTTCAGAGAGTCAATGGAGGCACCTATCGGGTCTATCGAGAGAATTAGTGAAGACTCTGAGTGTTTGGGCTTGCGAGTTTCTTGGATAAAAACCACGATCCAGGAATTTAATAACCTCTTGGGCACAACCATCAGCAGTGTGTCTGTCTGCTGAGAGAATGTCAACCTCATCAAGAGGTTTACTTACCTCGGCAGTAACATCACTGGTGACTCTTCCTATGAAAACAGTAGATGGATTGGGAGAGCATGGTGGGTCATGAGGTTGCTGAAAAGGGGTGTGTGGAGTTTCCAATATCTTAAACAATGAAGGTCCAAGTGTTTAGAGTCTTGGTTCTTCTTGCTTTGCTATATGGTTGCGAGACATGGACGCCAGCCAGTGACCTGAGTTGAAGACTGGACTCCTTCAGTACTGGGTCTCTTCTTGGGTACCATTGGTCTGACTTTGTGTCAAACAAGCGAATGCTCATGGAGTCCCAAATGAGACACCTTACCTGCATTGTGAGGGAGTGTCAGTCAAGGCACAATGGCCATGTGGCACGATTTTCCGAGCATGAGCTGGCTTGCAGGGTCCTCATTGTTAAGGACCTGAGTGACTGGACAAGGCCAAGTGGATGCCTATGTAACATCTGGCTGCAGCAGATAGATGGTCATTTCTGGAGGGTGGGATTGGGCCACGTGTCTGCCTTGGGGGTTTCATGTGTGTTGTGGGTGTGGCAAAGTTCTGTAAAAGGACATTCTTCCTGACCTGACCCGATCTAACAACATTGCTTGAGAGTAGAAGCATTGCACACACTTTAGCACCATCTTGCTGTGCTATGTGTCCTCATTTTCCTCAGTCCATTGATAACACTGCTCAAAGAGTATGCTTGCTGTTGGCCAACTGGAAATCAAAATGAGAAATATGGCCCTTTACTGAAAGTTTAAAAAAAAATGAGGAGGTTTTGCTTTTTTATTTCTTCTTTTCCGTTTCGGAAAGATGAACTGTTAAAAAATAAATAAATAAAATATAATAAAAAGATATATACTAAAATAGACCGTAGATCTCAGATCTCAGGTTTTCTTTCGATCAATTTCAGATTACAGAAGAAACATTACTTTTAATAGGATTTTAAGCTTGCAAAGCTAAAATGTGGGGCTCACTCTGTGGATGACTGTGACTGGGAAATGAGAATTTGAGTTTTTTGCCATCAGCTGACAGAGAAAGAATCAGGTGATTAATGTGCATAATGCAGTGGTTCTCAAACTGTGGGGCAGGCCCTGGAAGTAAAAAACAGGGGTGCGAAGATGTGAAAAAAAGAAAGCAAGAATCAAAAATATGAAAAATACATCTACTGAAACCGAAAGAAATTAACTTAAACTACATTCTGATACTAGAAAAATAAATATAGAGTTAGATAAATGTCGATAAAAGTTAAATAGGTATAATAAAATATCCATCCATCCATTTTCTAACCCGCTGAATCCGAATACAGGGTCACGGGGGTCTGCTGGAGCCAATCCCAGCCAACACAGGGCACAAGGCAGGAACCAATCCTGGGCAGGGTGCCAACCCACCACAGGACACACACAAAACACCAGGGCCAATTTAGAATCGCCAATCCACCTAACCCGCATGTCTTTGGATTGTGGGAGGAAACCGGGCCGGAGGAAACCCATGCAGACACGGGAGAACATGCAAACTCCACGCAGGGAGGACCGGAGCGAATCTGGGTCTCCTAACTGCGAGGCAGCAAGGCTACCACTGCGCCACCATGCGCCTATAATAAAATATGTATCTATGATATATCATTAATTAAAAGAACAAATTGGTATTAGTGGGCTCCTTTCAAAAAAGTTTGGGAGCTAATTAAAACTGTTATGAAAACTCGGGTCGCATAATACTTAAAAGTTGAGAAACACTGGCATAATGGATGACTCAGTCTAAACCATTATGGACTTTCAGCTGCTGGGTTGCAATCTCCACAGCTCCTGCCACTGTTGTGACCGCTTGGGTAGTCAGTCAGTCAGTCAGCCATTGTCCAACCCGCTATATCATAACACACGGTCACGGGGGTCAGCTGGAGTCAATCCCAGCCACCGCAGGGCACAAGGCAGGAACAAATCCCTGGGTAGGGCGCCAGCCCACCGCAGGGCACAACCCACACACCAAGCACACACACTAAGGACAATTTTAGGATCACCAATGCCCTAATCTGCATGTCTTGGACTGTGGGAGGAACCGAGCACCGGAGGAAACCCACACAGACGCGGGAGAACATGCAAACTCCACGAGGGAGGACCTGGGAAGCAACCCAGGTCTCCTTACTGCTACTGCTACCGCTACCCACTACGCCACCATGCCGCCCTGCTTGGGCAGTTACAATTTATTAATGTTTGTAAATTGAAATATTAATGGTATTACCCAAAAACACGAGGAATTCCCCATGGTCGGATACAGTATTTCAAGTTTCATTTGATATTAGATTGGTCAAATGTTTCAGTCTAATTTTAATTTTAAATATCTAGCAGTCAAGTATTTAGATTCACAGAGCAATCACATGTGTAGCTACTAAGGCAATATCAGACCCAAAAGGGCAATATAAGTGGGAAAACTAAACTACACACTTAATTAAGTCGATAAACATTTCATAGGTAACATTTTTCACAGTGTGAAGGAAAACCTTCTGATGTTTGTTGCAAACCAAACAAGTTTCCATCAGTGTCCCTGTAGCCAATATTTCACTTTAAGTTCTCATTTTAACACATAGGTAAGTGAAACAGTGTATGAAAACGCAGTGAAAATTTCCGTCAACGCAGACTCGTCCAAATCGACTTTAATCACATCTTATGACAGAAGATGGATTAGCACGCTGTGATCACACGGTACATTTTCAATATGGTTTATTGTGAGAAAACACAGTTAACTCCTATGAAATCCATGCTATTTGAACACAGGGCCGGATTTAGACTTGATATGGCACTAAGCTATTTGAGACATGGGGCCCTTTAAAGTCCAGATATTCTATGTAAGTGCCAAATATTTTTGTTTTGGGGGCCCCCAAAGAAGGCGGGGGCCCTAAGCTATAGCTTGTGTAGCTTATACGTAAATCCTGCACTGTTTGAACATCTGCACATTTAATTTTATTTTAACACATTTGTTGTTTAAAGTATTTTACTAAATTTAAAGAGTTTACAATTAGCGATTTACCTGCTGACTTACACAGAAAGATATTGTTTTTCCCTTCTATTTTACGGTATTTAGACCTGGTTTCATTGAATTATTATTTCTTATTTAACATTTACAATGTACATCTGCCTATCTTTGAGGTTTATCCTTTTAGATTTGTAACGTAAGGTTTAGGAGCTCTGTTAACCCTTTCATTTAGACAGGAGACACCGCAGTCTCAAGATAAAACATTCGAACAACGTGATCAGATCAGATGCTGCAGACAATTTTAACAGTTTAAATTCTAAATGTT